>NC_056732.1:1407207973-1407446943 GCF_019279795.1 Protopterus annectens | reverse complement strand
CTCTGAACCATCCACATAGGACGTTCTAAGAATGGCTTTAACAGCTCCTATTCCAGTTCATCCTTCATACCCAAAGCCTATGGGCTTAAGCCTCCAAGGAACACCCACAACTGCTTTCTATCATAGCTGATGGTATGGCGAGAGCAGCAGGAACTGACACAGCCATCCGCCAACACACTTGGATGGGATTGTGTAATTTTTCAGCTGGCTTCAAGATATTCTTCCTTAACACCTCCTTTGAAGGTTCCACGCTTTTTGTCCAATAGTTAAGAAAACTCACAAGGAGTGAGGAGGATGGTAAGACCATTTCTTCTGTTTGAATCTGCTTTTGTACTCTTCAGAAAACTTTTTCCAGGAACTATAGGGGAAGATAAGATGATGCAGTTCTGGAAATCACAACAGTTCAACCAGCACACTCCTGAAGACAAGTCCTTCTGCAGACTGGTCCCTGTGCGGCAGAGGGGGACCATAGAATCGCAGATTTCACAATCCCTTTTTCTGAGAAATTCTTCAAGTGCTGCTGAAGGATTTTCCAACAGCTGCACTCGGGAAGCAGTCAGGGAGCACTTATCCCTTCACCATAAAACCTGGCAGGCAGTCACACTAGATACTTGGATACTGTGGATAATCTCTACAGCCTACAATACTTCCCTTTTTTTCTTGTCCTTTAAAGAAAAGCAGGATTCCCATAGTGCCACCTGATCAGATGGAATCTGCAACAGCAGAAATCTTAAAGCTATTGGAAAAGGTATCCAGCAGATCTTCTCAGACCAGGGTGCGTCTAGGGTCTTTTCCAGGTTCCTTTTAGTTCCAAAAAAAGACAAGGGACCTAAGTCAATTTTGGACTCCAGACATCTCCAGTTGTAAAGTTGGTAAATCTCTGGATTGTCATGATTCGTTCCAGTCTACGTCTGATGAAGGAGGATTGGATGCACTGTATAGATCTGTAGGATGCATACTACCATATTAAAATAGTGAGGCATTTAAGGAGAATTCTCCCTTTCCAGCTGGGAGCCAATCACTTCTAGTGCAGACCACTGCTCTTTGGTCTCACCACAGCCCTTGGGTGTTCAAATACATGGCGGTGGTTGCAGCTTGTATTAGACTGCTAGTGTTCTTGGTGTTCCCATATTTAGACAATTACCTCCTTTTTGCCCCAGCCAGGGATCTTCTAGTTGAAAAATGGGACTTCTTACTCCAACTTTTTCAGAAACTGGGATTCACAGTCACTGAACCAAACAGCCCATTGACACCCACACAACAGAGTTCATTGGATACCACCTGAATTCAAGCAGTCAGATGGCCAACCTCCAGGAGTCCAGGATTGTATTTTTGTGTCAGGTAGTCTTTCAAGTTCATTCCCCTTGGAAGACTTATTCAGTGACTTTTAGGGCTAATGGCTTTCACAGTAGCATTAATTTATCTAGCCAAATTTCACATGAGAGTACTTCAATGGCCTCTTTCTGTACAGTGGTCCCAGTTTTTGCATCCTCTTAATGCTCAGATCTGTATGACTCACATTTGCAGGTCTCATATTAGATTATTGTTGACCTCGACATTTCTTCTGGACCCTTTGCTCGACAACCCTTCATAGCTGTAGTAACTGTGAATACTTCATTCCTGGGGTGGGAAAAAGGTCAAAGGGATAAAGGTCCAAGGTTTGTGGTCACACATGGAGGCCAGTCTTTACATCAGTTTCCTAGAGATAAGAGCAATTATCCTACTCTTGCAGGCTTTCAAGGACACACTGACCAAGGGTGTGACCTCCATCTAGAAGGGCAACATGGCAGTAGTCTGGTACATCAACAGGCAAGGTAGAACCCGTACATATCCTTTATGCTGGGAGGTCATGAGAGTTTGGCAATGGGTTTGTTTTTTTACGTTTTTTCATAGCAATCCATATCCTTCATAACCTGGGATTTCTAATGTAATAGTGGACAAATTGAGTAGATCCATCTTTCTGCCCATGAGTGGTCCCTCATTTAAGCAGTGGAGAATCAGATCTTTGGCCACTGGGGTCAATCATGCTGCAGCCTTTTTGCTTTGTACCAAAACAACATGTGCAACAATTAATTTCCCTAATTCCTCCACTGGGAAAGTCACTGAGTGACAGTCTAGTCCACAGTTCTCCCTGGGTCTTCTATATGCCTTTTCCTGCCTTTCCTCTAATGATAAAGTTTATTCAGAAAGCAAGAAGGTGCAAGACCAGGATAATCCTCTTTGTTCCCACTTGACCTTGGAAAGTTTGGTTCCCTTTGTGACGCCCATGCCCTGGCCCAGCAATCCAGGAGCTTCAATCCTCACCACCAATTCCAGTTAGGGGTGTCCATGTAGGGAAAGGATAATAAGTACACACACAGTGAAGTACAACTTCCTTTAGGAGCACGCACAAACTAGTCTAATCTTATTATTTCCTAGCTATATCTAAGAGAAAACATAGTTCTAAATAACTTACATATAGAAACAAGAATTGATGGGTGAGTTGAATGTTTTCAAGACAAAATGGTCAGAGCTCTCTGATTCTCTCTCTGAATTGATAACACAGAACTGCTTCATATGACATCATTCTTCTCACTTCTGTGGTGTTCCCAGGCTAACAGAAACTACATTTACATTCTTTATGCCTGGTCAGAAACCAGAGAAATAAAGGACGTTTATACATGCAAATTCTAGCCATTAACGCTGGTTTTAAAACAATAGGCAGGATGCCTTCCTCTAGACTTATCAGAGCCGACTTTAAAGATCCAAGACGGTCATAAAATGCTTAACTTCGCTTTCTTACAGCAGAGTGCACTGTTACTGTTTTGAAGTTTAATATCCAATGCAGTCTTTTCACATTTAAGAGAACAAGCCTGTGGCTTACATTAATATTTACAAGTGACAGAAGTATGTACAGAATTTTATCTGGCTAGGCTGGCAGCTTTTACCTATCTTCACACCCCTTCCTTTGGCCTCATCTGTTACAACCTTCCCTGGATGTTGGACTACTCTCCAGATCTTCTAACTTACCAATCTAGGCTGCCTTTTCCAGAGCCAGATACACTGAAGCTAACCGCATGGTTTCTCCAATTTTAATGGTGGCCAGAGATACCAAGCTTTTCACTCAGCTGGTTCATATTTTGTCAGTTTCACAAAAGTCAAGTATTATAAAAGTTTACCTCAGCAAATGGAAGAGATTTTCAATCTGGGCAACTTCTAAATGAAGTATTTACTTTTTGCTGATGTAATATAGACACGTGTAGAATGTGTATAAATATGTATATGTTTAGTTACTTTAACCTCAAGTCTGATTTGATTTATTGCATCACACCAGAGATTTAAATGGTAAATTTAAAATGCACATTTTTTTCATGCAGCTATTAGCATATAGTATTGGTATAATTCCCTGATTTACCATACTGGGGAATGGTTACTGTTGCACACACCTGCGCACTTTTATACTTTACTAGTTTACTTCATCCTCTGTTTTCTGTATTTTTGCGTGGATTTTGTAGTATTTGTAGTTATACTAGAGTGTTTCTCCCCAGGCATCTGCTGAAAATGGACAGTCTGCCCAGTTGGTCTTTTATGTAAACAAATGTAAAATAAGTAAATAAAATGAAATACTAGTTTTCATTGTATAAACATGTTTTTGGGGGCTGTAAACATGAAAATTGTCAAGTTTTTTTTTACTTTTTTTTTTTTTTTTTTGCAAAACGCTGACATTTTTTTCTGAGCTATTAACATAGGTTTTTATGCACACTAATACACATGGTTGGATATTTACTAGATGTTATTAGACAGATGTATTTTTATATTTATAGTGTTCTAGTTTGATTATGGTTAGAGAGCTATGTGTTTTTTCTTAATTTTAGTAATCGTCACAGACCTAATGAAGGCTCTGTTGCATTAGTTAGCCGAAACCAGTTTTAGTTTAAAGTCATTCCACACATTCCAACCCCAAAATGAGGTCGGGGAGACTAGGGGTGGTGAAGTCTCTAACTTCATTAAGAATAGGCACACCTCCAGACTGGTTTGCCAGCATGACACATTGGAACTACTCCAGGTGCAACTGACATCAGTTGGGTGGCCAGCTGGCTCACCAACAGGACCTACAAGGTCAAAATAGGTGCCACAACCTCTGATAGCAGACCTGTCACTAGTGGTGTTCCCCAGGGATTTGTCCTGGGACCCCCTACTGTTTGTAATCTACTTCCCAGAGGCTCAGGTAAAGACAAGATGCCTGTGGCTGACCAAGTTTGCGGATGACTGTAAGTTAGGTGCTGTCATTGACTCTCCAAATGATGTTAACATATTGCAAGAGGGTCTCACAGCAACAAATGACTGGTGCCAAAGTCATGGCCTCAAGTTAAATGCAAAAAAAGTATCATCATACCATTCGGCAAAAACACTGCCCCTACTGATTACCACATCAGTTGGCAACTCCTTAAGCACACAAGCTGTGGTGAGAGACATGGGTACTCAGGTTGACAACAGTCTCTCATTTGACCATCATGTAGCGGCAATGGTCAGAAAAGCCTTTTACTTGGTTCATTTCATAATTAAAGGGATTGCATCCAGAATAAATGAGGTTATTACCTCTCTATGCTCCTCCCTCATTAGAACAGTAATTGAATATAACGCCCAGTTTGGTATGTTCCTCTCCAAACATCTGCACCAACTAGAAAGGCCACAGAAATACCTCACCAAGAGAATCCATGGCCTCCAACGCCTGTCCTTTGCGGACAGGCTGAAATCACTGTAACTCTATTCGGTGTCATATAGATTACCTGCTCAAAATGCCTGAATCTAATATGCAACATCAACAAAACCTGCTGAAGAGACAGGTTTGTCTCCCAGAGGCTGCCCTGTCTCCGAAGTAGACTTCCCGTACACATTAAACAGAGTACTTTGCTGACCGTCATAAAGTGCAACCTTGATTGTGGATGTGAAACCACAAATTTGGCCCAGGGGGTTTCACCTGTTTCCCTCATTGACAGGGGTGACAGGTGCTGACTGAGGTTTCTTTTTTGGGATAAACTCTTGGCTAGGTTTGCAAGGGCCCCAGGGCCATTAGTCTAGTTAACCTCCTGTGATCCTAAAAGTGAGCAAGAAACACTGACTGGGGAAGTTCTGCAGCTGCTAAGCAAAAAGAATTGCGACCTCCAGGTATGACTTCCAGTAATCTACAGGAGGATATATGACAACTGTACACAGACCTGGTTAAAATAAACAAAACACTGATTGAGTACATTAATACAACAAAAAAATGCTGGAAAAATGGAAGAAGCTTTAAACAGTTATTTAGATGAGGTGATAAAGCTGCTGAAATCAGAGGCTTAAATGAAGAAAAGGCTGGCTGAGTATGAGACTGCTCAGGAAAAGATATTTCAAAAACAATATATTTAGAAGACAGAACACTAAGGGAAAACCTGAGATGTTCAGCTATACCGGAGAAGCTGGGAGGAATAGACTGCATTAATTTTGTGAAAGCACAAATAATCAACTGTATTGGTATTCCACAGCAGGAGGAGTTAGTTGAAAGGGCACATGGCGTGTATGCTCCAAACCTGATTATGGGAAAGCAACCTTTACCTTTAATAGTAAAGATTCAATCCTACCAGCAGAAAGCAGAAGGAGTTAATTGTTACAAAACTGTGGCAGAAGGACAAAATACTAAAAGTTGAAGACAGCAGAATGTTTGTGGAGAATGATTACTTATTGTACACCAGGCAGAAGAGGAGTAAATTCATTCCACTCTTCAGGGAATGTCAAAACTTGTGTGCGCTATTCAAACCTCTGTACCCAATTATCTTCAAGGTATTTTTCCCTGGAGGGACAAAATTATTTATTGATGAAGTACATGCTAAAGAGGAAATATAAAAGTTTGTCCAACAAAAAGTGGGCTGTGTACTAGAAGGAGATTCTACTTCTTGTTCTGATAATAAAAACCACAAAGAGACTGTATCTGTGAAACCTTTTCCACTTTTTGAACAGAAAATGTTTGAGAAGGAAGGGAGCAGAAGAGTTGACTAGAAGAATGTAGAATACTTTGGAAATGAACCAGAGACAGGGTTTGGGAGATGAGCAATTAAACCTGTAACTTAGTGTGGGATTACAGTGCAATAATTATATTTGTGAAATATGACAGAACAAAAAAATCTGGAGATAATGGACTTTTTCAGAATTTGTTGGACTTGTGAGGGACTTTAAAGTATATGCCTTTTATGTCATTAATGTTCGGAAAATGCTTTGGGGAGGGGAAGAGAGGGGGGGGAGTTGAGTGCAACTAAAGGAAACATTTTCTTTCTTAATAGTACTATTTTTGTGATGTATGGATTTCTTTCCATGCTATAAAGTTTCTCAATTATTTTTCAGTGTAATGGAGAATTGTAAATACGTACTGCGGTTCTTTTTTTCCTTTCTTCTTTCACTTTTTTCTTGTTCAGTCTTAAGAAATGTAGGCACTGCAGTGTAAAAAAAAAAAAAAAAAAAAAAAAAAAAAAGCCTGACAAAAGAAAAAAATGTATGTGATTTTTATCATTCTTGCATGGGGTAATGACTGGATTAAGGACCTTAGATTAATATAGTAAGTTTTAAGTTATGCTTAGTAGCAACTCTGTATTTGACCCACATCTCCATGGAAACAATTTGATAGAGAAATTCACTTTCTGGTTCTCTTGTGTCCATGGAGATGATCTGATGATGAGAAATTGGGTATCTGGTTTTCATGTCTCCATGAACACAGTCTGATAGAGAAATTGGTTACAGACTGGTGGAGAGTGATTGGCTGGGAAAACGAAGAGAAGAGCCTCTGGCTAGGAGATGATCTCTGAAAGTATTCAGGGGTTTTCCCAGCTGGGGAAAGATATAAAGATAATACAAAAAAAACACTTAGTAGAAACACAGGTTGCACAATGAGTGTTCATATGGATAACCTTTCTTTTAGGATAACTCAAGTGTAAGTGTGGCTGTCAGTTTGGGACATATGTTCATATTAGGAGGGTAAAACTTAAATATTTGAAGATGTACATAGTTTTGTGCCTTGGTATTAAATTAATAAGTTTTAGGGGGTATTGATTTTTTCTTATTGTTTTATTGAAAGTCCTCAAAAATGTTTTGTAAGATGTGACATGGGCTCAAATGGATATGACAAGAAATAGCTATACAAAAGTTCAAAACCTGGCAAACAGTGTGTACATGTAACACAAAAGCTGGAACTAGACATTTAAAAAAAAGTGTTATACATAAAAGGTGGGGATAATAACTTTTTAATACATTGGTGCATTCTGTAATGCCTTTAAATGTCAACGGTCTCACAGATAAATACAAAAAAGAAAGAATGGTGAACTATATTAAAAAATAGAGTGCAAATAGATATGATGTTCTTAGTGTTTCACTGTTGCAGTCATTACATTTGAGTAATCTGCTGGCAGGTTGCCCTCAGTCGGCTTGAATTCCAAAGTCTTGGGTCCTGCGTCGGTTGCGGTCTCCTCTTCCATGACGCCAGGTCGTCAGGGGTATAAAACATGCAGCCGATGCCATTTTCTTTAGTCTTTCTTGCCACGCGGTGCCCGAAGCAGAAGCATTTTGCAAGTGCCGGTCGGCCGACTACTGAAATATTCGAGTTTGAGTTTCAGAACCGAAGTCTTCACTAAAGCTAAGTAGCCCGTTGGGGAAACTTTTTTCTTGCTCCGTACCGATGTCAGAAAAAGTTAATAATTGTATTACTTGTGGGAAGCAAATACCTCATAAGGATTTCCATTTATACTGTATTCCTTGCCTAGGCCCTGATCACGTGCTTGGCTGTCAGTTTTGTGCTAGATTTAACCAACGCACTATTAAGCGTTTGTATATTTTTGCCTCAAAGTATTTTGGAAACAGATTTAACTACCCAGAAATGTCGTCGGATAGCAATCCGACTACTGGAGTATATAAAAAATACAAAGAAAAGGACAGAGAAAGGCAGTCGAGATCCACAACCGAAGGCGAAGCTTCTCCTAAGCCAGTCGCCAGTTTGCCGGTACTCAGTGAGGCGCTTTCGCGGCCTCTGATACCCACTACTTTCAAGTCGCAGGCCTCTTCCGACACCCATGTGGAGTCCGGCATGCTGCAAGATACTCAAGGTATTGGACCGACGGATGTATCTCCCTTGGATGGGTCTGGAGCTGCTGAGCAGGCACCGGCTGCTGAGGGTGTATTTAGACCTCAACATTTGTATATCAAACCGATGACCGCTGCAAAGCCAAAGAAAAAGGCAACTTTTAAAACTAAAAAAACGACGCATGATCAAAATGGCCGAAGACCTTATTACCTTGATCAGGGGTACCCATCCCCCTCCAGATAAGAGGCCTAGGCAAGAGACTGACTATGAATCCTCAAATCAGGTTTCTGTTTCTTCTGATTCCTCTTCTGATCAGGAATTATATGTACCTTCCTATGAGGATTCTAATGCAGAGGAGTCTTTATCATCTGCATCTCCTCCTGAGGATTATTCATTTGGAGAAACCTTGCATACTTTGAAGGGAGCATTTTCACTGGCAAAGTCAAGATTTCTCAGAATCAAAAAAGAGGCTCAGGGATTTCCTCCTTCTCCCTCAGCACAGGCCTTTAGCCATTCCCCCTGTTTTAGACATTGTGGATGATGTGTTTTCGGAGTCAAGCTTGACCCCTGACTCCTTACCTCCGGCTCCCAGTAAGCCTGACAGATATTACAGGGTCCCTGTCTCACATAAAATTTTATTTAGAAACCCTGCTGCTAATCCTGGAACTATTTCACAGGGTCCAAAGGGAGTTAAGGCCTTAACAGCAAAAAACCCTACCCCCTCTGACAGAGATTCAAGGGCATCGGACAGATGGGGAAAAAGGTTTATACATCTGCAGCCTTGGCATTCATGGCCTTAAACTGTCAATTTCATATGCTTATGTATCAACAACATGTTATGGGATTGCTGAAACAGAAAATGATGATTTCTGAATGTGCAGAAAATAAAGAATTGCAGGAATTATTGCATGCAGCTGAACAGGTTGGAAAGCATACTTTGCAATGTGGTTTTGACTCCTTAGACGCCTCCTGCAGGGCTGCAGTTACTGGATCTGTGATTAGGAGGCATGCCTGGCTAAAGGAACAAAATTTGCCTGATCATTTTATTTATTTATGTATTTACATTTGTTGACCGGGAGTGTCCGACTGGGCGTAGGTCCATTTTCAGCGGAGGCTCGGGGAGAAAAGCTCCACAGTTAAAATAAACAGACAGTAGTTACATTGGGTTGCATAGCGATTAACAATTTAACATAGCAATTACAACATATTTACAGATGAAGAACATAGTGCATCAGTAGACAACGAGAATCTTTATCTGTGAAGTACATAACAGACATTAACAAATGTTACAATAAGAAGTTCCTGCTGTATAATAGCATCTGAGCTTGCTATAATCAAGGTAGTTAGTGGAGTGGAAAGAAAGGTAGTGGTTGATGGGGTGGGTGATATTAGAGTGTGAGTTGCAAGGGCATAGCCAGCATGTTTTTAGGTGCGCTTTTAGTAAATTTTGAAGTGGGTGCATGATGGTATGGAGGTAATTGTGGATGGGAGGGAGTTCCATAATTTAACTATGGTGCAAGAGAATAGTGCTTCACCAGCAGAGTTATTGGCTTTAGTGATCTGCAAGTGATTTTTGTTGCTGGATCTTAGTGGTCTGGTGGTGCGATAGGGCTGGAGTAGATTCTGGAGGGATGGGACATTAGTGGATGGTTTACTAGTTTGTGGGCGAGTGAGAGTTGATACCATTGAAGGAGGTGAGGGAGTTCAAGCCAGCCCAGTTCAGCAAGTGAGGGACAGTGGTGACTACGGTAGGATGCACCTGTGGCGAATTTGGCGATTTTGTTGTAGCAGATCTCTAGCTTGTTTAGATCGCATTGCCTTAGGTTGGTATATATTGGGCAGGCATAAAGTAGGGTGGAGATAAGCTGGGAATTTGCTATTGAAATCTTTGCTGCTTTGGTAAGAAGTTGCTTATTTCTGTATAATGCTCCTAGTTTTTTTTTGGACTTCATGGCCATGGATATGTGAATGTCAAATTTTAGTTTATTGTCATAGCAATTTGGTGTGTTCAGTTGGGTATATAGTGGTGTCTTTTGCTGTGATGTTAAGTGAAAGTTGTTTTGAGTATGTTTGGTGGGTTGGAAGATGAGTAGTTTAGTTTTGTTTGGGTTGAGTATTAATTGGGCATCGGATAACCAAGTTTCAACAAGCTAAATTGCTAGATGCACCTTTACAGCATGATACTCTGTTTGGTATTAAGGCAGAAGAGGTTTTAAAGAAAATGGAAGACAAAGCTAAATCTATGCAAACTGTTAAAGACTTCTTACAAGTGCAGCCACCAAGATTCAGTAGACACTGGCCTACAAAAAATTGTTCCTTTCCTGTATTAGACAGAGTTCAAAGGGGCAAATCCAGACGCACTAAGGGTTCCAGATACCAGGCACAAGATTCATACAGGTCAAAGCAGTGGGGTGCTTCTACCTCCAAATCTGGAGGAGATAAAGCGCAAACCTACCGAAAACAGTCCCAATGACTTCCCTCTGCCTACACCAAGCACTTATCTTTTGGCAGCACCCTTAGGGGGAAAATTAGCACTTTTTGCTCAAAATTGGCAGTTAATAACCCAGGACAAGTGGGTACTAAACACAGTATCACAGGGATACAGATTCCATTTCCACACTCTGCCAATGTCAAACGGTTGGCCAGATCTGCCAAAAAATCAATGGGAAGAGGCACAGAAACAGGTTGCATCCCTCATGGATATGGGGGCCATTCAACCAGTACCAGAACAGGAAAAAGGACAAGGTTTTTACTCAAGACTGTTCTTGGTTCCCAGAAAGGACAAGGCCTGGTGGCCAATACTGTACTTATTTTGAGCACATACCTGGACATTCCAAAATTCTAAATGCTGACTTTGCAGCAGCTTCTGCCCATGCTGGGCAAGAATGCTTGGCTGGTGACATTAGACCTAAAAGAGGCATACCTGCATGTCCCAATAAGACAATCATGCAGAAGATACCTCAGATTCAAGGCTGGCTTAATGCATTACCAATTCTCTGCACTTCCCTTTGGCTTATCTGCAGTGCCCAGGGTCTTTACAAAGTGCCTGGCACCAGTAATTGCATTTTGCAGACAAAGAAGTATACAAATATATCCTTACTTGGACAACTGTTTCATTAAAGCAGAGAACAAGGACATTCTTCTTCAACATCTGATGTTTGTAAAAAGGCTTCTAACATGCCTAGGATACACAATAAATGAAAAGAAATCACAACTGGTACCCTCTCAAAAGATAACATTCCTGGGTGCAAGCTTGAATACAACTGCCCAGATGGCTTACCTCACGCCAGACAAGCAAAGGCAACTGACTACTTACTTCAAACTCTTGGCAACAAAAACCTAGTTATCTGCAAGACAAATTCTGCAGGCTTTGGGCTTCATGGCATCCTGCATCCTACTGATTCCATATGCAAGACTGCATATGAGGAAACTTCAGTGGTACCTAAAACGTTTATGGAGTCAACATTCTCACAGTCTGGAAACAATGATTCCTCTCATTCCCTGCCTACAGCAGGAGTTTCTATGGTGGGCAAAAGCATGTCACCAAAACATGGGACGGGCCTTCACTCTACCCCCTGCCAGCCAAACCTCAACAGACTCAGATTATGCTTGAGGGGCCCACATGGCAGGAAGATGCATTCAGAGCATATGGACCCCAAAATAAATGCATCTGCATATCAACCAGAAAGAGATGCTAGCTGTTCAAAATGCCCTGACAGCCTTCAAGGGCTTACTTCATCCAGGACAACTACTGATAAAGACTGACAACACCACGGTCATGTGGTATATAAACAAGCAAGGGGGCACACACTCAAACCCCCTTTGCAGATTAGCCATGGCACTGTAGGACACAGCTTTGACTTACCAAATACATCTTCAAGCTCAATTCCTGCCAGGAAAGCAAAATACTCTGGCAGATGATTTAAGCAGAAACCTTATGGATAATCGCGAGTGGAAACTAAATCCACAAGTCTTCAGCATGAAAACAGAGAAATGGGGGAGCCCAGAGATAGATCTATTTGCCTCTCCTCAAAATTATCAATTGAAAAGATTCTGCACAAGGACTTATCAGAGACAAGCATGGAAAGTGGACGCCCTATCCTTCAGTTGGAAAAACCTGTCAGTTTATGCCTTTCCTCCTCTGCCTCTTCTTCCCAAGGTCCTCCTAAAAGTCAGACAAGAGAAACCAAGAATGATACTAATTGCCCCAGACTGGCCCTGCCAATACTGGCACCCAATCCTAAGGAACTTGTCTTAATACCCAGCTTGGACCTTACCTCAACTCCTGTCCCAGCAAAACGATCCAATCCTGAACAATCAACTCCAGACACTGAACCTGACAGCATGACTGATCATGTAGTTATTCAAACAACACCTCGATGGATGTCATTTTGGAAACCAGAAGGCCTAGTACTAGAAAATCTTATGCTGATAAATGAAAGAGATTCTGTGCTTGGAATCAAGCACAAGGAACTGATACAGCAATACCAAATATTCCTCAGATATTACAATACTTAACTGAGATGCTTGACAAAGGCCTATCTTTCTCATCAATTAAAATCCATGCCTGTGCCATTTCGGCTCATTACAATACAGAGCCAACAATCTTTGCTCATCCTTTACTAAAGCAGTATCTTAGAGGAGCCAAAAATGTAAGGCCTCCTAGATGATCACCATTACCTGCATGGGACCTCAATTATGTGTTGGAAAAGCTCACCCTGCCTCCATTTGAACCAGCTGCTACCACTGATATAAAGTTCTCATCATGGAAAACAGCTCTGCTACTAGCAATTACTTCAGCAAGAAGAGTTTCATAGCTACAGGCCCTCATGGCTGTAGAGACTTTTATCATATTTTACCCAGACAGGGTGTCTCTGAGGCCAAATCCTACATTTATGCCTAAGGTGATTTCCTGTGTGGCTCTTAACCAAACAATTCATCTGCCAACCTTTTTATCCAAATCCGCAGAACAAGGGGGAGAGACTTCCGCATTCCTTGGACGTACACAGATGGCCAAGATTCTACTTGAGCAGGACTAAACCTGTAAGAAAAACTGAGCAATTACTAGTGACATATGCTGCAGGATCAGAAGGAAAGGCTATTTCAAAGCAGACCGTTTCAGAGTGGATAAGCCACTGCATCCGTTTCTGCTACTTAGACCATGGTAAACCTGTGCCCAAAGGCATTAGGTCTCATTCCACCAGAGCTGCAGCTACTTCAGCAGCCTTTTTTAGAGGAGTACCAACCAAAGACACTCTAGAGGCTACTACTTGGAGTTCTGTTCACACCTTTACAAAGCATTATCATTTGCCTCTCTACTGTAAGGCCAGGGCAGGCTTTGCCACTGCAGTTCTGCAGTGCCTTATAGCCGCACCTAATGCTGTTTAGCTCCAGCCTCCCAAACATAGCTTTGGGATTCTACCCAAATGTAATGATTGCAACAGTGAAACAAGAAAAACATAGTGCAGCTGTGTACACTTCACATAAATGTAGATGTTCGAGTGTATTCACTGTTGCAGGCCAGGTTACCCTCCCACCATCCCCCTATCATTCTGGAATTTATCTTTCCTTCTCTATCTTTTACAACCTATGTGGTGTATTTGCTTGTAGATGAAAATAAAGTTTATATTGATGTGTGTGTGTGTGTGTATATATATATATATATATATATATATATATATATATATATATATATATTTTTTTTTTTTTTTTTTTTTTTTTTTGGTTTGCTACATTTTTTGGGGTGCACCTGCATCTGGGACAAGAAAAACTAAAGAAAATGGCGTCGGCTGCATGTTTTTATACCCCTGACAACCTGACGTCATGGAAGAGGAGACTGCCACCGACACAGGACCCAAGACTTTGGAATTAAGGCTGACTGAGGGCAACCTGCCAGCAGATTACCCAAATGTAATGACTGCAGCAGTGAATACACTCGAACAGCTACATTTATAGTAAGTGTACACAACTGTACTTTATAGGAGAGACACTTGGGAAGAACTGAACATGTAAATTTAATAAAGAAAGGTTTTCAGGTTGGTTATTCAGTGGAATATATGGGACAAAGGAAAAGAGGAGTACTTTAATTGTAAGAGGAGCTCTGATAGTAATAGAAGATGGTGAAAAAGATAATGGCAGATTTGTAGTGCTGAGGGGTTACTGGCAAGGGAGGTGGATTACACTGGCATATATTTATATTCCACCTAAAACTGCTGTAATGGATGTTAAGAAAATTCTGGAAGAAATAATCAGCAAGGAATATTACTTACAGGTGGGGAGTGGAATTTGACTTGCAGCAATGAAGATGCGTCTGGGAGGCCCAGAAGGGAAAGTATAACAGAGGATAGATTTTTGAAGAAATTTATGAAAATATTTGGCATGGAAGATGTGAATTCAGTAATAGAGTTCAGACTGAATTTACATATTATTCCCTAAGTTATAAAAACTGGCCTAAGCTAGACAGAATTTACATTTCACAGGAACATGTGCGTTTAATTGAAGGTCTTGATACACACTCAATAACTATTTCAGATCATGTGCCAATAATAACTAAAATAAAAACACAGGGTAATGAAATAAATTGTGACACTGGCACTTTCCCACCTATCTTTTGAAAAGAAAGGAATTTAAGGAATAGGTAGTAGAAATTATTCAGGAGCTATTCACGAGGATAGGAATTACTAGGGAGTGGGGTAAAATTAAGATGGAGTTTAAAAATAGGGTGAAAGTAAAAGAAAGGGGGAGGTATGGTTAAGAAGTAACAAGAATTAATTAGAGGGATTGACAAATGTTAAAGTTTTGCAGAATAGGGGGAATCTCACAGAACAAGAAGGGAATCAACTCCAGAATGCTAAGCAGAAAATAAGGAAATTGTGGGAAGAATACATACAGGGAGGAATGAGGTATAAAAAGACAGTAGGACTTAAATGAGTTATGTGACGTTTGAAAATGATTGGGTAGATTATAAGCGATGTATACTGTTTGCAAGTGGGAGCGTGTCGGTATGGTTTGTGATGTAAAATGCTTGCTACTAGGATTGGGTTGTTGTGGTTTGTTTTTATTTATGTAAACATATGATTGTTTATGTTGCAAGTGTTGGTTTAATAAAGATGTTTTTTGTTTAAAAAAAAAAGAGAGATGGTAATTGAATAATTTATGTAATGTTGCTTAGGTTATATAATTTATAGGAATATATGTGAAGTATGTTCAAAATATGAACTTGTTAATAGACTTTGACTTTTATGTCACAAGTGATAATTCAATCAAGGTGCTTTAAAAAAGATAAAAAAGTTAATTAACCAGTATTCTTTCTGAAGTTTTCTAACAAATGAGAGTAAACTGCGTGTTTATTAAATGTTCCTATCGCCGAAATACAAAATCTGTGCTGCAGCAACTTGATCTACACTCCGCACATTCCTATCCTGTTACTGGCTAGATGTGCAGTCAAGAAACCTATACATTTTTTGGCTCCACCATTCTCAAGAATATCCTTCCCTGTTGGCTCCCATGGATTTTTAGTAGCTAGGGACTCTGTCCCAAAGGTTGCATTGGATGAAAAAAAGACTACAGTGGATACGGAAGTTACGTACTCACCATAATAGATAAGTGTTGTCTTCTCTTATCCAGTTCAACATCACTCTCGCCTTTCCCCTTCCAAAATTCTCATCTGGTGTTCCTGTTTGAGTGAATAGACCTAACCAAGAACCTTGTCATTTTACAATCTCAGTTGGTTGTAACCTTTCTGGGTTATATCCAAGTATAGGTATCATGTATTTCATTTGCTGAGATAATGAAAATTGTTTATTGATAAGTAGGGAAACTCAGTTTGAGGGATTTGGGGAAGAGCAGGACTATGGGTAGGGGGAGGAGTCACAGCTCTTGATCTACAGCTTCAAAAAGGCACCAGTGGTGTATCCAGTAACCCAAAGGCTGAACTGGATGAAAAGAAAACAGCATGAATCCATCATTATTGTGAGTACATAACTTTTGTTTAAGAATACTTTTTGTACCTTGGATTTTTTTTTTAAATATTTATGGGAGTATTTAATTTTCAGAGTTTGCTATCATTCACTGTCAGTCTTGGTAGCACTGTAACTTTTACTTAAACTAATCTACTGAGAACTGCACTGTACACACAGTATCTTACATGTCTCGTTTTGAGATGGGTGATATAATTCAGCATCCAATAAGAACTTTAATTTCTTTTTGTCCCATGATCTACCCAACATTTATTGTCCTGTGTTTTTTCTCCACTAGGTCAGTTTAACCTATCTTATCGCAAAGGAGAGGCCATAAGTGGATCCTCCTTAATCCCCAGGTTGACCCTCCCTCTTCAGTGACCTTATGGTTGCCAGTCAAATACTGGTCACCCGAGCCACTGTCCTCCTGACAGTGTGCATTCTAATAATTCAAGGGGAAGTGGCTAAATCCTGCTTAGCTCTCACCAGTCTCCCTGCTGAAGGAGAGGCAAGTTGAGGAAATAGCATGTCATGATCCCGGGATTCTGTATTGTACTGGTATTCCCTGACTTGTGTGGAGTAAGCTTGATGCAGACATCACCACCTATGTCAGTTTTGCTCATACATCTCATTGATACTCTGGGGAGTTTGGTTGCAGTTTATTGCAGTTGGTTTCTTTTGTGATCTGTTTCATTGAGGTGTGTAAAAAGAAAAATACACTCAACTCATTCTGGTTCCAGAAAATGACAAAAATGCCAACATAAAATCTTACCTTACGGTAAGTGTAGCTTCTGTGTAGTGTATTTGGGTGTCAAACATTTCAGTACTTCCATTTTAAGAAACGCTTAAGCAAAGAATGTTGATAGTATAAAAGTAAACTAATTTTAAACAGTTTATTACAGAGAGAGAGGTTTTCTGAACGAGAAATGTAGGTTTAGGGATCGTCTGGTTTTCTCCCAACTCCATCTAAAGTGTCAGTAGGGAGATTTTCTCTTCCTCTTGCTGTAGCTTTAGGAGGATCTTGGTGTGTTTCAGGTTCAGTATTTGTAGTTGCAGATATTCCTCCAAGAAAATGACTCTGGTATCTTTTTGCTGTCTGGACTAGAATTAAGTTTCTACCTTTGTGCTGGCCTCTCTCAGCCATGTTTCTTTGATCCTTTTACACCTTCAGGAGTTCCCCTGTGTCATTGAACCTGGAATTAAAGATGATGATGATAATAAAGAGAGACTGAGGTGGGTGTCCCTTCTTCCCTTGCTGGTATTTCAGGGTGGCAAGAGAAAGTTCTGTGCATCATCGGTCTGGATTACTCCTCTCCTTTTTCCTGCTCTGTGCTAGTAGAATCAAGGCTGACCTTTCCTCCTGCAGGCCCCTTTGTCAGCGTAATCTCTTCACTTATTTTTGCGACAGTAGTTCAGTCAGTGTCTACAGCGTTGGTGCTACTCTGTTCAGTAACAAGTGACACTGGGGCCAGTGCAGAGGATCTGACATTGTCCTCCCAGAAGACCTCAATTTTGGGGAGATCTTTGAACTAATGAAATAGAATGGGGCTTGGTCTGCTGATCCTTCATTCCCATCAGAGAAAATCCTACAGGATGTTTTCCGCTGTACTGACACCTTCCTGTTGTGTGGCTTCTCCTGCCAAGAAAATATGATTGTGCTTGCTGGCATAAGGAAAGGGAAGAGCCAGATGAGGTAGCATCTTTGCCTAGGACAATCTGAGGTGAGCTACCTGTGGCCTCCCAGGGAGTGGAAATGTTGGATTAATACTGCACTAGCCAACTCCATTATAGTGATGGCAGCAGTCCTTAAAAAAGAACCCCTGAAAGTCTTATTGGTCAGTCCATGTGGTTAGGAATCTAGAGTATTGGACAGTTTTGGCAAGCACATATATGTGTCTAATACCAAGAATGTTTTATATGACTTGTGATCAGATTTCAGCATGCATTAGTAGGTCACATGTGTAGCATGTTAAAGAAGTTGCAGCATGGAGAACTAAGATGAAAGTTGCAGGTGGCAGCTCTGTTTACAGTTTCAAAACTGTCTGTGCAACTTTCCTATAATACTGTCAATGGAGCAGCTGAAGCAGCCTTGTCAGGCATTACGATATCTAAGCATACGTGGCTCAGACTTGGCTGAAAACTTCAAAACATGGCCCTTGGAAGCCAAAATGTTTGGTCCTAAGGTGAAAGCTAAACTGTAGAAGAGTGAGCAGGGGAGGATAGGTTGCTTAGATTGGGAGTGACATGTCCCTCCACTTGGTCTGCATGGAGTGATGATTTACAGGACACGTGGATAACGGAAATTATATGCAGAGGATACATATATTCCCCATGTTCCTTCCTCTTCCAAACATCCCACCCCATCAGAAGGGTGCAGCAAGTTAACAAATCAAAAAGCTTTCTAGGGGGAAAAATATTTATTTGGATCTTAACAGGATAATTGAACTGACCTACGGACCCTTTTCAGGCAAGTCCTGGGTGAAAATGGGTAAGGCAAAACAGCTTGATTTGTACAAGTATTGACAAAAATCCAAGTCATTGCACAATAATGTAGTTCTGTTGAATAGACATTACTATACAGACTAATGTAATGAATCATCATAAGGATGGTGAAGACAAAACAGTGGTATAGTAGTTAAATAAGTCAGATTCAGTCATGTGAAATTCATACAAGATACACTGTGTTCGCTAGAATTCATTCTGAAGTAAATTAGTTGTGCCTTCCTGATTGCCAAGCTGTTACAGAAAGCACATTGAAGTTTGGTTCTTCCTGTGGTCACTTCTGGTTTACTTTCCTTAGTTTCTGGATCCAGTTCCAGTTCTAATCTATCTATCCAGCAAGCTTCACCCAGATAAAAAAAAAAAAAAAAATCCATCAAACTGATCACTTGTTTTCCTCTCCTTCCAGTATTGGCCAGAAATCCAAAGCTGTGTCGTGCATATTATTTTTCTCAAAAGACTTACACCAGGGACACTTACGGCAGTAAATTAAAAAGGTTTTGCATTTTGTTTGCTTGTAAAGGTCCGTATGCATTTTCACCTCCTTTAGTCCGCTCCCTCGGGCTCTCATAGTTTTGTTGCAGGCATTAATTAGATCTCCCTTTGAATCTGCAACCATAGTGAATTTAAAGTTTCTGTCTTTGGAAGATATTGTTCCTGGTTGCAGATAATTCCCATGAATGAGTGTCAGAAGCTTAGGCTTTGTCATGCAAACCACCTTATCTCATTTTTCACAAAGATAGAGAATCGTAAGTAACTAATCCAGCCTTTTTACCTAGGGCAGCCTTTGAGTCTAATTGAAACCAGTCTATGCATTTGCCAGTTGTTTTTCCGAAGTTTGCTAATAAAGGGGAGTACATTCTTTACTGGATCTATACTGACAGTTAAGGTTTTATTTACATGGAATGAAGAACATCAAGAGTTTTGAATAAGGCTAAACTGGGAGCTGGAGTGTCTTAAGATCACCTTGTCCAGATGGCTTACTGACTGCATCTCAAATGTGTTTAAAGTTAATGGGTTGTTCTTGCTAAACAAACCTAAAGCTCATGGGCAGTGTCTATCTCTCAGCTTTCTTTAGTTGTTCATCATTGAATGATATCTGTTCAGCAGCTTATTTGTTCCAAAACTCACACCTTTGTTAAAATCTACATGCTTGAGGTTCAGTTTAAAGGGCTGCATTTGGCTTCTACATCCTCCATTATGTCCTTCCATGGTATCACCTGGGTTATCTTGGTTTGGGACTGTGTACCACAGGTTGAGATGGATGGAAAAGACAGCATCAGATGCAAATGTCATGTACTAACCATAATGCTAGATCCATGATGTCTTCCGTTTGTTTCAACATTTCCTCCTTCCATCCCCCTTTCAAGTTGACATTTTGTGGTTTTCTGCTTCTAGTTGAGCTTGTGGACCTTCCTTAAATCATCCATGAGTTGAGATTAAGCACAAACAACCAAGCCATGAATTGAGATTGGGTCTTGGTCTAATGGTGTTTTGTTTGTTGTCTTTTTAGAGGGATCTAGTATGTGAGGGGCAAATTCAGTATAAGGTAAATGTATTACAGGGCATTATGTGAGAGGAGTTTGAACTTCGGAGCTAAAGCCTGTATTGCCTGCCTGTCATCTGATTGGGTGCCATAACCTACAAGTTGAGACATAAAAGGACCACATAGGATCATAGGAGGTTACTAGGCTAATCGCTCCAGGGCCCTTACAAGCCTAGCCAAGTTCAAGTTGTGTTCCCAAGGGTGTCTGGTTCAAGCATACACTAAAATCACCACCTATTGACCCTCTCCAAGAGGCACACAGGTGGAAACTCCGGGATAATTTTCTGGTTACCCATCCAGTCATACAAATTACGCTTAAATAGGGCCAATGAAGGGCTTTGTTTAACATGAATAGGAAGCTTGTTCCAAAGGTAGGGCAACCTCTGAGACAAATCTGTCTCCCAGCAAGTTCTGTCGATGTCGCATACCAGGTTAAGGTCCTTTGAGCGAGTGCCCCGTGTGCCATTTGACTTGAATTTCCATTAAAGCTGGGTCAGAGATTACTCTATATGCAAGGTACAGGTCACCTCTGAACAGTCTGTATGGCACAGGGTTCAAGTGACAGTGATTTCAGACAGATCTTGAAGACCCTGAATTTTTTTTGTAAGGAACCTTTGTGGTCTCTCCAATTGCTGCAGATATTTGGAAAGAAACATATCAAAGGGAGTGTTGTACTCTTATTGGCCTGATGAACGAAGAGTATAGGGGGGTTATAACCTCTCTTCTGGAGGCAATGCCCTTACTTATGAGATGAGCAATAAAAAATGCCCGTCCTACCACTCTGGAGACATGATGATCAAAGTTGAGGTTGGTGTCAACCTGTGTGCCCATGTCTCTCACCACTGACTGTGTGCTTAGGTTATTGTAATTGATGTGGTAGTTTACAGGAACATCACCCTTGGTGAAAGGAGGTGATGCTAAATTTTTTTGCATTACGTTTAAGACAGTGACTTTGACACCAGTCATTAGTCTAAGACCTTCTTGCAAGATGTCGACATTGCTAGGGGTTTCAGTGATCGTTCCAAGTTTGCAGTTATCAGCAAACTTTGTCAGCGCCTTTTAGTTTTAGCCTGTACTTCGGAGAAGTAGATTCCGAACAGTAAGGGACCCAGAACCGATCCCTGTGCAACACCACTGATTATAGGTCTGCTGGAGGAAGTGGAGTCCCCTATTTTGTAGGTTCATAGGTAGGTACTAGGCTATCTGCCTGAGAGCATTTATAAGCCTAGCCAGTGTGTGTCAGCTTTCACCGCTCCATTGATTAATTAACTGAGCCTCTGTCAAGCAGAGCCAATGAAGGGATCCCAGGGGTGTATTTTCTGTTACCCATCCACTCATCAAGGTTTCTCTTGAAGAGTGTTAGTGAGGGGCTCTGCCTAATGTAGTTAGGAATTTTGTTCCAAAGTATGGGGAGTCTGTGTGACAGGAATCTATCCCTCCAGCATGTTCTATTTATTGTTGTGGTGAGGTTTAGCTCACTAGAGCACGTGGCTCGCAGTGACTTGGATTTCTTTAGGTGGAGCATGTCCATCAATTCCGAGTTGGGCATGGCTTTGTAAGTCAGGCAGAGATCACCTTTGAGTAAACGATATGCCACTGAGTACAGCTGGAGTTTTTTCAGTCAATCTGCATAGGACATATGTTTGAGGCCAGTAATCTCTCTTGGTGATGAACTTTTGTGGTCTTTCCAACTGTTAGAAGTGTCTTGTGAGGTACATTCCAAATGGGGCATTCTACTCTATGATGGGTCTGATGAGTGACGAGTAGAGGGGCACTATATATAACCTCTTTATTCTAGATGCAAACCCTTTAGTAATTAGATGGGCCACATAGAAGGATTTCATAACTACTTTGGTAATATGATTGTCAAAGGAGAGATTACTATCTACCCGAGTCCCCAGCTCTCTTATTACCTCTTCTGTATTAAGGGGGCTGCCACCTATGTGGTAATTCGTGGGTGTTTTGTTTTTCCCAAATGGGATGACTGTGCATTATTTGGCATTTAGCTTGAGGCCATGACTTTGACACCAGGTGTCCGTCTCAATAAGGCCTTTTTGGAGGATGTCTGTGTCAGACGGAGAGTCAATTATGGCTCCCAGTTTGCAGTCATCAGCGAACTTGGTCAGCCATAGTCCTCTTGTGTTTGCCTGTACTTCTGAGACGTATGTGCCTAACAGTAGGGGTCCCAGGACTGAGCCTTGCGGGACACCAATTGTGACTGGTTTAGAGTCAGACCTGGAGCCTGCTATTCTTACCGCGTGAGTTCTGTCTGTAAGCCAGTTGGCAACCCATCTTGTGACGTAGGGGTTTATGTTCAGGCTGGTGAGTTTTTCTATTATACCTTAGTGAGGAGTGGTGTCGACGCCTTAGCGAGGTCAAGGTAGGCTGTGTGAACCACCTTTCCCTTGTCTATGGCCTTGGTGACTGTCTCAAAGAAGTCAACCAGGTTTAGTAGGCATGATCTGCCCTTAAAGCCAAACTGGGTAGGGTCAAGTGTTTGGAGGTTCCCAATGTCTTTGTTAATGAGTTCCATTATGATGCGCTCCATAGCCTTGCAGACCAGGCTAGAGAGGCTTATGGGGGGCGATAGTTACCAGGGTCAGTTGTGGCCCCGCCTTTGCGGAGCGGAATAACCGTTGCTGTGCACCATTCTATGGGCATGTAGCCTGTGGAGAGGCTGAGGTTGAACAGCGTGTTTAGGTGGGGGGTTAGTTCGTTCTGTAGTTCGTGCAAGACTCTCATTCTGGGACATCATCTGACCCCATTGACCCTGTGTTTTTGGCTTTTGAAAGGGCTGTTTTCACCTGTGCGTCTGTGATTTCCGGGGCACTACACTTTTCCAGTATTGTTGTGGGCCCTTTTGGAGATGAGAGGGGGGTGAAGTTTGCACTGAATCTATCTGCCAGGAAGTTGGCAGTATCAGTAGGTTCAGTATATTTTGTGCTGTTTTGCACTAGCTCAGAGCACATCTCCGAGTTGCCACTTAGATTCTTGACATAGCTAAAGAAGGCTTTGTGGTTATCTTTCGAATCCTTGGCTATTTTTCTTTCGAAGTTAGCCTTGGATGATTTTATGAGGGACCTTAGTTTCTTACTGATACAGATCAGGGATGACTTTCCTTCTTGGGATTTGCTTTTTTTCTGAACTAGTTTCCTCCTTTGCTGTTTATGGCAAGGATCCACCAGACTGGTTTCCTTCTCTTAGGGGAGTGAGTCTTGGTTTTGCTAGCGATGGCACGATCCATGTTTCCTTGTAGGTGCTCACAGAGTGCATTTGTAAAGGATTCTGCATCTTGGGCAGCATTATCCTTTAGCGTGGAGGCTGTGAAACTTACCACCTCTGTCTTAAGTAAGGTGAAGTTTGCTTTAGAAAAGTTTCTCACTGTGGTTTCCTTGGTTGGGGGTGGTGGTGGGGTGTGGATATCCAGAGTGATTAGTTTATGGTCTGATCTAACCAGTGACAGGTTGACCTCTGGTACGGAACACCTGTCGCCCATTTTGGTGATGACCAGGTCCAATATGTTTTCATCTCTGGTAGGGGAGTTTACCAGCTGATCCAGGGCATTTGAGTTGATAAATTACAGGAAGCGATGAGCCTGGCCGTATACTTTTGACAGTATAAGTTCTATCAGTGAGCCAGTTTGCAACCCACCTGATAGTATATGGGTTGTTACCCAGCTGGGTGAGTTTATCAGTGATACCTTAGTGGAGGATTGTGTCAAAGGCCTTGGCTAAGTCCAGGAAGGCCGTATGCACAGATTTGCTCTCGTCTAGGGCTTTGGTGACTGTCTCTAAGAAGTTCACCAAGTTTAACAGGCATGATCTCCCTTTGACAAAGCCTGACTAGGTGAGGTCAAGCATTTGGACATTTCCTATGTATTTGTTAATAAGGTCCATGATGATTCGTTCTGTGGCCTTGCAGATAAGGCTGGTCAGGCTACTTTGACTATAGTTCCCAGGGTCCATGGATGCACCCCCTTTGTACAAAGGAATGTCTGTAGCTGTTTTCCATTCCTCTGGGATGAAGCCAGTGCTTAGGCTGTGATTGAAAAGCATGCTCAATGGTGATGCTAATTCCTGTTTTAACCCACGTAGAACACAGCCCGGGATGTTGTCTGGTCCCATAGAGGCAGTGTTTTGGCCTTGGAGAGGGCATTTAAGACCTGCTCCTTTGAGATGCTAGGCAGAGGACAGGTGTTCGGGATGCTTTTAGAGGTATGTGGTGGGACAGGGGAGTGAAGTTTTCACGGAACCTGTCAGCCAGCAGATTTTGCTATATCCACAGGTTCTATTTATGTAGGACCATTAACTCAGAGTTCAAGGCAAATCTGGGCCTTACTTGTGAGGTTATGGATATAACTAAGGAATGCCATATGGTTATCCTTAGTTAGGGAAAGCTAATTTGGGTTCGTAGTTCGCTTTGGAGGACTTCACTAAGAGTCTCTTGCTTCTTTAAGTTGAGGAGGGAGTGTTTCCGGTTTTTAGACCATTCCTTCCTACTCTTAGACAGCAATTTCTTTCTCCTTTTGTCTAGCCTATTAATGGCAGTTGTCCACCAGGCAGGTTTGTTTTATCTTGAAGATCTTGCTTTGGTTCCATCAGGTACAGCAGAGTCAGTGTAATTGTACTGGTGCTTGTATAAAGCAGTGGTGTATAACTCGGCATAGGTGTCTGTTTCATCAGTGGGGGCCAGGGCTATGAAGCAGTTTATGCTGTCACGTAAGAGATTGTAATTAGCCTTGGAAAAGTTTTTGTCTAGTTGTTGCTAAGGGGGTGGTCATGTGTTAATAGTTACTTCTAACGAGACTAATTTGTGGCCAGATCTCACCAGGGATGGCCACACACTGGGGGTGTGTAGCGGTTCCCCCAGGTGGTTGAGCACTAGATCCAGGATGTTTTAGCCTCTTGTGGGTGTGTCAACCAGCTGGATCTAGAGTTATGGTAAATACACAACTTTCATTTACAGGCTTACAGATTCAGTATACTGAGGATTTATTGTGATTAGAAAAAAAATGGCCCTCTAGTGAAATTTTTTTAAACTGATCCAAGAATGTTTCATCGCGTCTTAAATTTGGAGCTTTCCTGAACTGGGTCTATTTGCTACTAATCTCAACAAATTGTTTAACATCTTCTGCTGTATTATGCCTCTCAGGATAGTTTGGAAAATAAATGGGTATTCCTTTTACTTGATTTAGGTATAGGTGAACACCTTTCCTCCATTTCTCCTAATTCAGCAAGTTCTCTTCAAAGCAAAATAATACAAATTCAACTTAGTACTAATATCTTCCTGTTTGCTTAGACAGATTTAGTATTTGTTACTAATGAGCATGATTTTTTTGCCTCTTTGGCCATTACTTGTGTACTCAAGTTCTCGCTGAACCTGCAAGAAAGCAGGATATTGCATCCCAATCTCAGAACTTTGAAATTGTCAGTGTAGAGTATTGAATTTTTACTTGTAATTGGAGCTCATTTTCTCACAAATTTAAAATATTTTAAAGGAATTGAATTACTTTGTATAAGAACGGTTTCCATTTTAAAGTGGAAGAGATTTGCTTCCTGGACTTTGTCACAAAGTCTCAACCCTTAACATTGTCCCATACCAAGGCTTCTGGAGTACATATAATTCTAATTTGGCTTCTTTATCAATCAAAGTTAATGTTTCTGCATTATGTACCTTACTTCCGACCATCCCAATTATACAATTCCATCCTTCCTTAAGAGTCTTTCACTTAAGACTTCCAATAAAACATATCCATCTTCCTTGGGATTTGACTTGTCATGTCTGTGGCTGTATAGTATTCTCCCAGTAGTCTGACCACCTTGGCATGAGAAATCTTTTGATCAGTCTGTATGCTTTCTGTTTGGTCTCGCTAGTACCTACACTGTGCTGGCAACATAATAGGTATGGAAGAGGAGAAGATTTGGAGAAGCTACCATTGAGTAATCACACGCAGTCAGGATGAACTAGTAATGGACCAACTCTTCTGTGATAATGCTGATATCAAGGGGGTTGAGCTACAGCAGTAAAGCATGTGTATTTATGAGCGGCAGCATTCCAGCTTCTTTTGGCTAAAATGCCTTCAGCCCATCCACTCGCTCACAACTTCTGTCGTTGACTGCTTTGGTTTCCACACAGGCTGAAGTGGCTTAGCACTGTCCACATGTCACCCTGACACCCCCCCCCCCCCCCACCAACACTACCCGGGAAGGCGAGCAGCCTTAGTCTTGCCATTCATTCACCATTTCCTTCCAGTTTCAATAGGCATCTAAGCCACTAATCGAAATTGGATTGCCCAAATAATAGTCAGGATTTTATATCTATATGCCTTCAGAACTGGCAGAAGAAACTTTTTCCTGTTGCTTTCAATTCTGGTTGAAGGATTTCAGAGTTAAAAACTACGTTCTTGCTTAAACCACCTTACTTGGTGTTCCACATTAAAAGGGTGTCATTAAAGACGAATTCACCATTCATACGAAAAGTAGTTACTTTTGCAAAAGACAGCTTCATGGCAGAAAGGACTAAAGCCCTGATGCATCCTAGATGACCAATGCCTCTTTAGTAACCTAGCAACTGGAGGAGCTAGCCAAAAAGGATAGGAGTGAGCAACTGGTGCCATCTTTGACATCTTGGCTGTGAAAGTAGAGCATGGTGTTTTACAGAAACAGTCACAAGATGTCTTGAATATTTTGTAAAGCCATAGCAGGTATGCTGTTGTAATTTATTGCAGGGTTGGGAAGCTTGCAGTGCAAGTATTATATTTCTTTTGCTATGGAAATTGTACATTCTCACTGGAAAGTAACATTTACTTTCAGGAGCAGATCTGCGCACGAGTTGAAGACTGGAAAGTTTTAATTGTTAAGAAGCTGCTGGAGCCAGTATAATAGTTGAATAGCATATTTACTGATGTGCTTTGTGTTTCACTGTTACCGTCATCACATTTGGGTTATCTGCTTGCAGTAGCCCTCAGTCAGCCTGATTATCAAAGTCTTGGGTCCTGCGTCCGTTGCTGTCTCATCTTCCATGACGTCAGGTAGTCAGGGGTATAAAGCATGCAGCCGATGCCGTTACATCAGTCTTTCTTGCCATGCGGTGCCCAAAGCAAAAGCAGTTCGCAAGTGCTGGTCGGCCGTCTCCTGAAATTTTCGTTTTCGAGTTTCAGAACCGAAGTCTTCAACTAAGCTAAGTACCCCACTGGGAAACATTTTCTTGCTCTAAACCAATGTCAGTAAAAGTTAATAATTGTATTTTTTGTGGAAGGCAAATACCTAATAAAGATTTTAATTCGTACTTCATTCCTTGCTTAGGCCCAGACCACGATGTACCTCGCAGTCGGTTTTGTGCCTTATTTAAACAATGAACTATTAGTCGTCAGTTTATTTATGCTTCTAAATATTTTGGTACTCTGTTCAATTATCCAGAAATGGCTTTGGTAAGCCACCCGACTACCGACATTCCGAAAAACACAAAGATAAAGACAGCAACAGACCGCATAGGTCCAAAGCTGCCAACGACGCTTCTCCTAAGCTAGTCGCCAGTTCGCCAGTACTCAGTGAGGCACGTTCACAGCCCCTGATACCTGCTACTTTAGATTCGCAGGCCTCAACTGAGACCCATTCGGAGTCCGGTATGCCGTGAGATGCTTCTTCAACTGTGGAACCTGCGTATGTGTCTACCTTGGATGGGTCCGGAGCCGCTGTGCAGGCACCGGCTTCTGAGGGTGTATTCAAGCCTACTGACTTGCATATTAAACCGACACTATCTTCCTCTTCAAGGCCTAAAACTCAATCCATGCCTAGAAAACTGACTCCCAGGCCACATGGTTAGGCCTCTATGCCTTAAAAACAAATTATAAGAATAGCTGAAGCCCTTATTACTCTAATCAGGGGAAGCCACCCTTCCCCCTCTAAAAGACCCAGGACTGAGTTTCCTTATGATTCTTCTGATCAGGACTCTGAAATTTCTGTTTCCTCTGATGACCAGGATTTACCCTTATCTACCTATGAGGACTCTGATGTAGAGGACTCTATTCCCTCTGCTTCCCCTCCAGAGGATTTCTCTTTTGGTGAAACCTTGCATACTCTTAGGGAGCATTTTCACTGGGAAAGCCAGGATTACTCTGACTCTAAAAAGAGGCGTAGGGATTTCTTACTACTGCCCCAACACAGGCCGGTAGCTATCCCCCCTGTACTGGACATTGTTGTTGCCTTCTCAGAATCTAGCTTGACCCCTCACTCTTTATCTCCTGCTCCCAGGAAACCTGATGGGTATTACAGGATTCCTGACTCTCACAAGTTCCTTTTTAAAAATCCTACTGCGGATCCTGAGACCATTTCACAGGGACCCAAGGGCATTAAGGCTACTACTGCCAAAAATTCTACCCCCTCTGATAGAGATTCCAGGGCGCTGGATAGATGAGGTAAGAAGGTATACACTTCTGCAACCTTGGCCATTAGGGCCTTAAACTGCCAGTTTCATATGTTAAAGTATCAGCAGCATCATATTGGATTGCTTAAACAAAAAATGATGTTGATTCCTGACTGTGCTAGAAATAAAGATTTACAGGATTTAATGCATTCTGCTGAACAAGTTGGAAAACATACTTTGCAATGTGGTTTTGATTCATTAGAGGCATCTTTCAGGGCTGCTGTCTTTAGGTCTGTACTTAGAAGGGATGCTTTCTCACTGGATCCAGATCATGTTAAAGCTAAATTGCTGGATGCTCCCTTAAGCCAAGACTGCCTGTTTGGCAACAAAGCAGTAGTAGTACTTAAAAAGATGGAGGAAAAAGCTAAATCTGTGCAAACTGTTAAAGATTTCCTGCAAGTACAGCCTCCCAGATTTAGTAAGCATTGGCCCTCTAAGAATTGGTCCTTTCCTGCCTCTTCCAGGCCTTCTCAGTCCAAACCCAGAACCAGCAGAACACCCAGGCTTCAGTTCCAAGGTACTCACAGGACTAAGCAGTGGGGGGCTCCCACTTCCAAAGCAGGGAGTAGTAAGACGATCCCCCTATGGTAAAATGACTTAACTTTAAAACTTCCAAGCCCTGCACAATGGACTGTTCATTTAGAGGGAAAGATTTCAATGTAGGCAAAAAATTGTGAACTCATTACCCAGGACAAATGGGTTTTATATATAGTTTCCCAAGGATACAGATTTCACTTCCACTCCTTATCAACCCTAAACGGTTGGCCAGATCTATCCCCAAATCAGTGGGCAGAGGCTCAAAAGCAAGTTCTCTAAGTATCAGGGCTATTCAACCTATCCCAGAAGAGGAAAGGGGACAAGGTTTCTACTCAAGACTTTTCCTGGTGCCCAGAAAAGACAACTCCTGGCGTCCTATCCTGGACCTGTCTATCCTAAACACATTTTTGGTGATCCCAAAATTCAAGATGCTAACTCTTCACCAGCTGCTTCCTATGCTAGGCAAGGATGCCTGGTTGGCAACACTGGATTTAAAGGAAGCCTACCTGAACATCCCAATAAGAGAATCCTGCAGAAGATACCTACGCTTCAAAGCAGACTTACATGCACTGTCAGTTCTCTGCACTGCCCTTTGGCTTATCTACTGCGCCCAGGATATTCACAAAGTGCCTAGTTCTAGTCATTGCATTTTGCAGGCAAAAAAATATTCAAATATACCCATACCTGGATGATTGTCTAATTCAGGCAGAAAGCCAGGACATACTATTGAATCACCTGGCATTTGTACAGAAATTGCTAACTTCTCTGGGGTGCACCATAAACGAAAAGAAATCACATCTTGTACCCTGCCAACAAATTGTATTCCCAGGAGTAAGCTTGAACACAACTTCCCAGATGGCTTTGACAGCCTACTTCAAACTACTGGCCGCAAAGACCCAGCTATCCGCAAGGAAAATACTGCAAGCCCTGGGGTTCATGGCCTCCTGCATTCTCCTAATTCCATATGCAAGACTGCATGTGAGGACACTACAATGGTATCTAAAAAATCTATGGTGTCAACATTCTCAGGATCTAGAAGCAATGATTCCTATCATACCTTGTCTACAGATAGAGTTCCTTTGGTGGGCAGAGGTGTGCTAATAAAACAAGGGACTGAAATTCACTCTACCCCCTGCCACCCAAACCCTAACAACAGAAGCATCAGACTATGCATGGGGGGGCTCACTTGGCAGGGAAGTGCATTCAGGGCAAATGGAACCCAAGTCAAATGCACCTGCATATCAAACAAAAAGAAATGTTAGATGTACAGAATGCTCTTGCAGCCTTCAAGGACCACATTCTTCCAGGACAATTAATGGTAAAGACGGACAACAACACTGTTATGTGGTACATAAACAAGCAGGGGGGAACCCACTCATACCCTCTCTGCACACTAGCCATGGTTCTGTGGAACACAGCCTTGAGCTGTCAAGTGCACCTACAGGCTCAGTTCCTGCCAGGAAAGCTAAATACGCCGGCAGACGAACTAAGCAGAAATCTCATGGACCCACACGAATGGAAACTGGAACCAAAGATATTCAACATGTTGAGAAACAAATGGGGAGCCCAGAGATAGACCTGTTTGCCTCCCCCCAGAACTACCAATTGGACAACTTCTGCACAAGGACTCCCCAAAAACAAGCTTGGAAAGTGGATGACCTGTCATTCACCTGGAAAAACCTATCAGTTTATGCCTTTCCCCCTCTGCCTGTCCTCTCCAAGGTACTACTAAAGATCAAACAGGGCAAACCAAGGACGATACTGATTGCACCAGACTGGCCACGCCAGCACTGGTACCCCCTTTTACACAGTGTGTCACTGCTGGCAGCATGGCACCTGCCTCAGATCCCTGCCCTGCTGTCCCAGCAGGAGGCCAAATTCTGCACCCAGAGCTTCAAACCCTGAACCTGGCAGCCTGGCTAATTACCTGATCTCTCCGTTACCATCCCTCAGTAAGCAAGTGTTGGATGTCATTCTGGAGGCAAGGAGGCCTAATACTAGAAAATCTTATGCTGAAAAATGGAAAATATTCTGTTCCTGGAACCATACTTAGGGGATGGGCACAGCAGCGCCCAGTTTACCTCAGATTATTCAATACTTAACTGAGATGCTTCACAAGGGCCTTTCCTTTTCCTCCATCAAAATTCATGCCTCAGCCATTTCAGCTCATTACAACACAAAACCACCCCTTTTCTCTCATCCACTGCTGAAGCAGTTCCTCAGAGGGGCCAAAAACTTAAGAACACCCAGGAGAGCCCCTACTCCAGCCTGGGACCTTAACTTTGTATTGGAAAAACTCACTCTATCTCCTTTTAAGCCAGCTGCACATGCAGAGTTAAAATTTATTTCTTGAAAACAGCCTTCCTTTTAGCCATCACTTCAGCAAGAAGGGTGTCTGAATTACAGGCCCTCATGTCAGTGGAGCCTTTCATCATCTTTCATGCAGACAGGGTGTCCCTCAGGACCAAATCCCTCCTCCGTGCCCAAGGTGGTATCCAGTGTGGCCCTTAATCAGTCCATTAATTTGCCAACCCTCTTTTCTAATCCACAGAACAAAGGGGAATGAATACTGCACTCCTTAAATGTGCACAGACAACTTAGATTTTACTTGGACAGGACTAAACCTCTCAGGAAATCTGAACAGCTGCTGGTTGCATTTGCTGCAGGGGCAGAGGGGGGAAGGCCATTTCAAAGCAAACCATTTCTAAATGGATAGGCCATTGCATTCATTTCTGCTATAAGCACCATGGAAAACCTATCCCACAGGGGATACAACCACATTCAACCAAGTCAGAATCTACCTCTACAGCCTTTCTCAGAGGTGTCCCTACCAGGGACATCCTAGAAGCTGCTACCTGGAGTTCTATACATACCTTCACCAAGCATTACCATTTGCCAATTTTCTCTAAATCCAGATCTGGCTTTGCCACTGCAGTCTTGCAGGGCCTTATAGCTGGTCCTAATGCTATCTAATTTCCTCCTCCCATCTTTAGCTTTGAGAATCTACCCAAATGTGATGACTGCGACAGTGAAACAAGAAGAACATAGTACAGTTGTCTACACTTACCATAAATGTAGATGTTCAAGTGTATTTACTGTTGCGATCCTAGTTACCCTCCCTCCAGCCCCCTGACTTCTATTGGTTATACCTCTATTCTGGTTTACTATGCTTAAAGCTTTTTGGTGTATTTGCCTTTTTATTGGAGGTGTAACCTTGTATATATAATTGCTTCCCATTATGGGGGCACCTGACATCTGGGGCAAGAATAACTGATGTAATGGCGTCTGCTGCATGCTTTATACCCCTGACTACCTGATGTCATGGAAGTTGAGACAGCAACCGACGCAGGACCCAAGACTTTGATAATCAGGCCGACTGAGAGCTACTGCAAGCAGGTAACCCAAATGTGATGACTGCAACAGTGAATACACTCGAACATCTACATTTATGTTAAGTGTACACAACTGTACTTTGTGAAGCAAGACAAGATTAACGATTTTTTATCTGCAAGATACAAAATAAGGTAATAGAAAGAGGGAACTATCCATTGCTTATTACCACAGCTGATGGCTCAGCAATGCCAAGTTCTTCTCAGTGCTAGATGCAGAACAGGGTTTCTGGTAGAAAGAGGTAGCTGAAGCAAGTTCCAAATTGTATACTTCAATACACCACTAAGATGATAGATTTCTTAAAGTTCTGTTTGTATTTTATTAACACCATAAGTATTCCAAAGAGTGATTGCACAGGTGATTGAGGGTGCTTGGAAAGTTTTGTAAACCTTATTGATCAGCAGTGTAGGATCAGGCACAAGAACATTATACTTATTTGATATATCTGCCAAATAAACTGTTTTTTTTTTCTTGTTAAATATGAGCAAATGTAAACGAGAAGTGACAGATTTGATGTGCATTGGTTACATTTTAATCTCAATGGGACAGAGGCCTGATACAGGGAAAAAAGCAGTTGGCAAATGTCAAAGTCAGAAGATATGTAGGCATTGCAAAGATTTTTAGAGTGATGCAGTATCTTTCAGAATTTGTACCTAATATGCCTGAGATAATAGTACCTTTCTTTATAGAGGCTGTTACAGCAAGGTGTATCCTGGAAATTGATTTTTGAACAGGAAAAATGTTTTGAATTTTTTTAAGAAACAAGTTACAGATGCAATGTCATTAATGTACTTTGATGTGAATAAACCATTTTTGTTGCACGTAGTTTTCAATTCAAGATTTATAGGGGGCTGTTGATTATGCTACATGCCTGTGGGTCAGTAACATTTCCAGATGCACAGAAGAAGAATGCTGAGATAGAAAAGTTACATTTAGTAGTGGTTAATGAATGTGAAGAATTCCGTGAATATCTGCCTGATCTGTTGATTTTTTTTCTGTCTGTTCCTCAACCAATGGGTTTTGGATCTGACTTCACCCACTTTTCCGAATTGGGAAGTATAGTGCAGGCTTCTCCACTTCCTGTAATTCTCTGCAAATACTGCATTACCTAAGAGCACGTTTACAGCTCTTAGCATTCAGATGTGGTTGCTGTAGCTCAGGTCGATCAGATAACCTTTTTCTACTCGATTTATTCATTTTTCTGTCTTCTGTCATTGTTGGAGTCCTTTCAACTCTTTTAGTTTTCTCCTCCCCTAAATAAAGTGTTTAAAAATAAAACACGTTACTAGTTTTTTTTTTAATAAGTCGACGTATGTGTGTGGGCATTGCATCCTCTTTTGTCATTCTCTTTCTTCTACTAGAGGTTCTAGTGACTCTTCTTACCATTGTTGATACCTTTTTTGCTTTATCGGTTTCTTGACATAGTTATTACCATTGCTGGTATAGTCTACCTTTATTTCCATTTTTTGTGGTATTGTCTGATGGTGTATTTGTTGTGATTTGGTTGACATTGGCTGACAAACCAACAGGTTTTAAGAAGTGTGTCACTTGCAGATATAAAATTCCAAACTCTGATATCCATTTGGTGTGTGTTTATTGTTTAGAAGCTGGTCACTTAGCTGTAGAGTGTTACATCAGTTCAGCTTTCAACCATTGAACTTTGGTGGAATAGAGGAGCAAAGCTTGCATTGAAAGGTCTTTTTCCTTCCTATTTGTTTTCTGTTTCTGGAGAATGCCCATCCACTAAGAAGCCTCGGGACAAAGGTGAAAAGATCAAAGTGAAAACTAAGCCAAGGAATCATTTCCCTGACCACTGTCCTTCATTGGCTCTGACTTTGGCTCCCCCTCCTAAAATTCCAAGAGCCTCAGTTCTGCCACACTCCTCCATGAGAACTCCTCCTTGTAGGGAATACAGGATCTCACTGGAGCCTGAAGTTTTCAGGTTACATTTGCCTTTTCTACAAGAGATGTCCCATACGGCTTCCAGAACTCTTTCGTCTTCATCTTCCTTCAGGTCTATCTGAAGATGATGTCGACAGAATGTGAGGAATCTCCTTGGAAACCAAATTCACTTGTGAGTTCTCCTGTCTCTATCTCCCATCAGACCATGAGCTTCAGACCTTCCCCAGATCCCCATTGCTGTTTCTACACCAATACATGTCCTGGTTTCAGAAGTATTTGGTCCGAGTCTTCCAAAATTGTTTGTCATATCTGAAGATGTTCATAATGTTTCACTGTTGCAGTCATCACATTTAGGTTATCCTGCTAGGGGTAGCCGTCAGTCGGCCTGAATACCAGAGGCTTAGTATTTCTACGTCAGTTGCTGTTGCTCCAGGACTGACGTCAGGTTGTTAGTGGTATAAAATCAGGCAGCCGACGCCATTACGTCATTCTTTCTTGCCAAGGAGCCCAAACCAGAAGCAGTTTACACGAGTGCTGATTGGCTACTACCTGAGTTTTCGTTTCCGAATTGAAGTTGAAGTCTTCTAAAGCTAAGTACCCCATTGGGGATCCTTTTTTCTTGCTCTAACTGATGTCAGAAAAAGTTAACAATTGTCTCACCTGTGGAAAGCAAATACCACACCGAGACTTCCATTCTTACTGTGTCATAGTTTAGGCCCAGACCACGACGTCCCCCACTGTCGCTTTTGTGCTTTGTTCAACGCCAGAACTACACGTTGTCGGGCCCTTATTATCGCTAGATATTTTTACTGTCAGTCCTCGAATTACGATATGGCTTCGGTTAACCATCTGACTACCGATCTTCCGAAAAAACATAAGGATAAAGACAGAGACAGATCACACAGGTCCAAAACTGCCGACGATGCTTCCGTTAAGCTAGTTGTCAGTTCTCCGGTCCTCAGTGAGGTGGATTCACAGCCCCTGAAGCCTGCTTCTGTGGATTCACAGGCTGCTAGAGACCCTTTTGGAGTCCAGTATGCCGCAAGACTCTTCTTCGACTAAGGATCCTGCAGTTGTGTCTACTTTGGATGGGTCCGGAACCACTGAGCAAGCACTGGCTTCTGAGGAAATACTTCGTATTTCCGATACTCGATACAGAATGACGACTTTCGTGTCTTCAGCTCTTTCTAAAACTACTGAGTTTCTAAGGCCCAGGGTACGAACCACACCCAAAAAAACGACGACCCAAGCTCAGGTACCAGCTTCCTTGCCTCAGTCTCAAATGCTTAAAATGGTGGAAGACCTTATTATGCTTATTAGGGGAAGCCAGGCTACCCCTTCCAAAAGTAAGAGAGACTTGTCCCCAGTAGTTTTTTTAAACAGGACTCCAATGACTCTGATGCATCTGAATATGAAGATATGCAACCCCTCTCTGCTTATGAGGATTCTGATGCAGAGAAAACCATTCCTTCTGCCTCTCCACCTGAGGATTTTTCATTTGGGGAAGCCCTACATACTTTAAGGGAGCATTTCCAATGGGAATGTCAGGGCTACCCTCAGTCAAGAGAGAGAGACTCAGGGAATTCTAGATCTACCACAGCACAGACCTTTGGCCATTCCTCCTGTCCTGGATGTTGTGGATGTTTTATGGAATCCAGTCCGACTCCTGACACCCTTCCTCCTGCTCCAAGGAAACCTGACTGGTATTACAGAGTCCCTGATTCTCACAAATTTCTTTTCAAAAGTCTTACTGCTGACCCCGAGGTCATTTCACAAGGACCTAAAGGAATCAAAGCAACTTCAGCTAAGAATCCCACTCCCTAAGATAGGGATTCCCGAGCATTAGACAGATGGGGTAAAAAAGTATACACCTCTGCTACTCTTGCTGCTAGAGCATTAAATTGTCAGTTTCACATGCTGAAATAGCAGCAACATACCATGGAACTCCTCAAACAAAAAATATCTTCTTTTCCTGCTTGTGCAGAAAATAAAGAATTACAAGAGTTAATGCATTCTGCAAGTCAAGTAACTAAGCACACCTTACAATGTGGTTTTGATGCCCTAGAAGCATCTTGCAAGGCAGCAGTCACTGGTTCTGTCCTTTTGGTTTAAGGAACAGACCTTGCCAGACCATGTCAGATCCAAATTATTGGACGAACCCTTGAACAATGGCAACTTATTTGGCACCAAAGCAGAAGAGGTCTTAAAAAAGATGGAAGAAAAAGCCAAGTCTATGCAGACAGACTTCTTAGAGGTCCAGCTACTGAGGTTCAGTAGGCATTGCCCTCCAAGCATTGGTCCTTTCCTTCCCCCTCCAGGCCAGCTCAGCCCATATCCAGGGGAAGCAGACCCCCCAAACAACAGCCCTAGGGAATGCAGAGGTCTAAGCATTGGAGTTCCTCCTCTTCAAAAACAGGGAGTGCAAAGCCCACCCCTTTATGGTAAGAACTCACAATGACTTTACACTTCCACCCCCCTACCTCTGCCCTCCTGCTTGTGCCCCTAGGAGGTAAACTCTTCTTCCACACAAGCAACTGAGCCACTATTACCAGCGACCGATGGGTCCTCAACATAATGTCCCAGGGATACAAATTTTATTTCCACATTCTGCCAACCCCGAAAGGGTTCCCCAGATCTTCCTCCAAACCAATGGCAGAGGCCAAAAACCAAGTCCTTTCCTTGCTCTCCATGAGGGCAATACAGCATGTTCCTGCAGAACAGATAGGCCAAGGTTTCTACTTCAGACCCTTCTTGGTACCCAGAAAAGAGGGCACATGACGTCCCATCCTCTATCTAGCCATTCTAAACACCTTTCTGGTGATAACAAAATTCAAAATTCTCACCCTTCAGCAGCTTTTACTAATGCTTTCCAAGGATGCTTGGTTAGCCACCCTAGACCTAAAAGAGGCCTACCTACACATCCCAATCAGGGAATCATGCAGGCAATACCTACGTTTCAGGGCAGGATATATGCACTTTCAGTTCTCTGCGCTTCCCTTTGGCTTATCCACTGCTCCCATAGTTTTCACAAAATGTCTGGCTCCTGCCATTTCTTTTTGCAGAGAAAGAAATATTCAAACAAATTTACCCATACCTAGATGACTGTCTGATTCAGGCAGACAGTCAGGAAAAGCCGCTACAGCACCTGACTTTTGTAAAGGACCTACTGACCTCCCTGGGGTATACTATCAACGAAAAGAAATCAAAACTACTCCCCACACAAAGAATTGTATTCCTGTGTGCAAGCCTGGACACAGCATCCCAGATGGCATTCCTTACTCCAGAAAAACAAGCCTACCTGACAGGCTACTTCACTCAACTAGCCACCAGAACACAGTTATCCGCAAGGAAAATCCTGAAGGCTCTAGGGTTCATGGCCTCCTGCATTTTACTCATTCCATATGCCAGACTGCATATGAGGAAACTACAGTGGTACCTAAAAAGCCTTTGGTGTCAACACTCTCAAGACCTGCAAACTCTCATACCAATGATACCTTGTCTAAGGAAAGATTTTCTTTGTTGGGCAGCAGCATGCAACCACAACAAGGGACTTTCCTTCTCTCAACCCCACACCACCCAGATCCTCACCACAAACGCATCAGACAATGCCTGGGGTGCACACATGGATGGCAGGTGCATTCAGGGCCATTGGAGCCCAAATCACATACATCTGCACATCATCCAAAAAGAGATGCCCTGACAACTTTCAGACCCCTACTCTCCCCAGGGCATCTACTGATCAAAACAGACAACACCACAGTGATGTGGTGTATCAACAAGTAGGGAGGGACTCACTCTTATCCTCTCTGCAGGCTCGCCATGACCCTTTGGCACACGGCCTCAGCCATGCAACTACACCTGCTACCACAATTTCTGCCAGGCTCCCTCAACTGTCTGGCAGACAACTTAAGCAAAAACCTGCTAGATCCACATGAGCGGCAGGTAGACCACAGAACCTTCACCCTTGTAACCCAGAAATGGGACACCCCGAAGGTGGACCTCTTTGCCTCCCACTCCAATCAGCTCAGCAAATTCTGCACCAGGGAACCTCTCAGCAAGGCCTGGAAAGTGGACGCTCTATCCTTCCAGTAGGTGAACCTCTCGGTCTATGCATTTCCCCGTCTACCGCTCATTTCAAGGGTGTTGCTGAAAATAAGGGAGGAAAAAACGAGAGCAATCCTGATTGCCCCAGACTGGCCCCGCCAGCACTGGTACCCACTGCTGCGCAGCCTGTCACCCCTGCCACCATGGCGCCTGCCTCAGATCCCAACACTCCTGACCTAATAGGAATGGAGAATTCATGCATCCCCAATTGCAGACCCCCAACCTGGCAGCTTGGCTTATTCCCTCCTCAAGCTGCCAGCCTAAGCAAACAAGTCCTAGATGTTATACGTGAGGCCAGACGCCCCAGCACTAGAAAATCCTATGCTGACAAGTGGAAAAGGTTTTGCACCTGGATCCAGGCTAAGGGAGCTGGAACGGCACAGCTCTCCCTATCTCTCATCCTGGATTACCTAGCAGACCCTACTACACAGGGGTCTATCCTTCTCTTCTATTAAAACTCATGCCTCTGCCATCTCACTCATTACAGCATAGAGCCACCTCTCTTCTTACACCCTCTCATCAAAACAGTTCCTAAGAAGGGCTAACAAATTAAGGCCACCCAGAAGAGCCCCCACCCCAGCTTGGGACCTTAACTTTGTGTTGGAAAAGCTCACCCTACCCCCCCCCACCCCCCCTTTGAACCTGCAGCTTCAGCAGAGGTGAAATTCCTCTCTTGGAACACCGCCTTGCTCTGACCATCACTTCAGCTAGAAGAGTATCAGAGCTACAAGCACTCATGGCTGTAGAGCCCTTCATCATTTTCCATGCTGACCGGGTCTCCCTCAGGACTACCCCATCCTTCATGCCTAAAGTGGTGTCTAGTGTGGCTCTCAATCAATCCATTCATTCATTTGCACACCTTTTTCCCTAACCCACAAAACAAGGGGGAAAGGATTCTGCACTCTCTAGATGTGCACAGACAGCTCAGATTTTTATCTGGACAGGACTAAATCTTTTAGAAAAACTGAGCAATTGCTTGTCAGCTTTGCAGCAGGGGCAGAGGGCAAGACCATATCCAAACAATCTCCAAATGGATAGCACACTGCATCCATTTCTGCTACAAACAGCATGGGAAACTGCCTCCAAAGGGGGTCAGGACACATTCCACTAGGGCAGCCTCCACCTCTGCAGCTTTTCTCAGAGCGGGTCCCCACCAGGGACATCCTGGAGGCTGCAACATGGACATCTGTTCATACCTTCACCAAGCATTACCACCTGCCTATCTTCTACAAATCCAGGGCAGGCTTTGCCATCACAGTCTTGCAGGGCATCCTGGTTAGCTCCCAGTCTTCTTGACTGCCTCCACCATTTTCTTCAGCTGTGGGAATCAACCCAAATGTGATGACTGCAACAGTGAAACACGAAGAACATAGTACAGTTGTGTACACTTACCGTACATGTAGATGTTTGAGTGTATTCACTGTTGCAGTCCTGGTTTCCCTCCCTCCATCCCCTTGTCTCTCTCTCTCTTCCTGTCTCCTTGCACGGAATTTTTGGTATTTACTTTCTACTGGTGGCGTTCTTCCACCTTAACCTAGCTCCCTATTTGGGGGCTCCTGAGAGGGCAAGAAAAACCGATGTAATGGCGTCAGCTACCTGATTTTATACTACTGATGACCTGACGTCAGTCCTGGAGCGACAGCAACCGACGCAGAAATACTAAGCCTCTGGTATTCGGGTCGACTGAGGGCTACCCCTGGCAGGATAACCGAAATGTGATGACTGCAGCAGTGAATATACTCGAACATCTACATTTATGGTAAGTGTACACAACTGTACTTTGTGGTCTTCGTGAACTCTGGCATCTCCTGTAATCCAGCAGACTCTGTTGGAGTTGGAGGGATCTTGGAGCCATAGCTTGAGCACTGGATCTGTTGTAGGGGTTTAACTCAGACTCTCTGAGGCATCTTTTCTTTTTAGAGCTTTGGTGTTAATTCAACCCCAACTTTTGCTTTGAGACAGGGTCAGGGAGATTCCCTTGGTCATCCTTGTCAGGTGGCTGTGGCTTCTACTGGGGTAGTTTTGCAGTCTCCTTTGGCCTCTGCCTTCAAGGCAGTGGAGAGTGCTCTCTCCACTTTAGGAGACTGGACATCTTTGTCCCCCTCAGGTCCTCCCCCTCCACAACTGTCTCCTGAGCCTGGCTCATTCCATTGGGACAGACCATCTTTACTAGCCTTGAGTCAGTCCTCATACAGGACTCCCTTCAGACTTCCCAGGATCAACCCCCCCTTCTAATTATGTAAAGCATTACTTGAGGGTACCTTTGTTCTCAGATGACCTATTAAGGATCCCACTCCCCTTTGAATGTTGTTGTACTTTTGCAGGCCTTGAAAAGTCTCCCTTTGAAGTGGCAGACAAAGGGGATCTGAAATGTTTATGTTGGAAAACTATTTTTCTAGTTGCCATTACTTCAGCTAGATGAGTAACTAAACTCCAGACACTATCTTGTCATCCACCATACCTGACTTTTATCACGACAGTTTCTCAATGCACCAATCCCTGTTTTTTTTTTTTTTTTTAATCAATGGTAACATCAGAAACGATATTGAGTTGCTCAATTAACTTGGCAGTTTTCTTTTCTAAATGCACCGGTAAGGGGAAATGCACGCTTCCATTTGTTGGTTATACGTAGGCAATTCAGATTCTGTCTTCACAGAACGAAATCCATCAGGAAATTCTTCACAGAATGAAATCCATCAGGAAGTCTGACCAATTTCTCTCCTCAAAGACAAAATTGGGTAAGTGTGTCTTTTAACTATAGCCAGATGGCTCACTGATTTTGTTTCAGACATTTATAAAGATAAAGAGTTGACTTTACCAAGGCCCCCCAAGGGCACATTCAGAAAGATCTAGCGCTCCTGCATTCTTGTCTAGAATGTCAGTAGATGATTGTGCTGCTGCCACTTGGTCCATTACCCATGTATTTATTGCTCATTGCAAGTTGGATATGTTTTCTGTCCTGAGATTAAACAGGCCATAATTTACAACTGGTGCATTCTCAATCAAAACGAAATTCTCAACAAGATGTTAATATAGCTATCTACGTTCATGGTCAAGAACCATAGGAACATCAGAGACTATGTGGAGAGTCCTTTACCACCTAGAAGAAAGTGACACCCACAAAGGCATGTGTATACATTACAAATATATCAGCAAAAGAAACGGCTTCTAATGCCCCAACAACAAAAGGGTAAACTCAAGCTGAATCTATGGAAATTGCAACACAGATAGTGGTATACAGAATGCAGTGCAACAGATGCCCAGTGTACTTTATTGGAAAGACAATCAACAAGCCAAAGACCAGGACAGCATGACACTATACTGATATGAGATATGGGAACACAGACCAATCCCTGGCCAAACACACAGTTTTCAAACCAGGACACCTGGCCTTTCTGTTTCACATTATAGACTGGGTTCATCACAAGGAACTAAACAGTAATGAAAATGACATTCTGGAAAGTAAAGGATTTGAGTGGCAAATAGGCTGAATGCTAGAAAGACACCAGGCATGAAGACCACACAATCTGTATCAGCTGCATCTTTAACCTCAGGAAACTTAGTCACCAAACTTTTTTATTGAAAGACCTCAACTACCCACCGCTTAAGTTCTATAAGCATACTGGTTGTGGTTTTACTGGAACCTGGACTCGATCAGCCTCAACCCCATAATCCCAAAACCCCATGAGATTCCAGATGGTATGGCCTTCAGGCAAACTCCTCCTTTAAACCCCCACATTCTTGGATTAAAAAGGCCTAGGTTCAGAACATTATCTTCAGGGCATACCACTCAATACAGCATCATCCAGCATTCCTCCACTCTCTTTTATATCACTCTGACCAATTTTTTTGGACCTAGTTTGAAACTTCTCAAGAAAGTAGCAGATTAGAAGAAGGCGATCGAAAGTGCCACAGATTTCCAAACCCACTTTCCTTTATCAAATGACCCACCATAAGAATGTCCTCCTTCCCTAACTTCAGAATATCAATACTCTGGGCACAAAGGACCGGATGGGGAGTGATGCGAAGGAATTTAGAAACAAAATAAACTTTAATAAGGACTAAGAGAGACTTATAACAACATTATCATGTAATACAGACTTTTAGGATAATGATCGATCCCACCTAAACCGCACACCCCATGACTTCAGCAAGATGGGCTGGACCTGATGCACGTATGGGGAGGGGCAGGCAGGTGTGGAGAATGTCCAGTTCCAAAACCCTGAAATACCCTCTAACAGTTGTTAACCATTAAGTTTGGAGCAGCGTTCATCTACATGAAATAAAGAACACCAAGGTCTACAATCACGACTTTGAGGTTTATTCCTTTAATTGGCTGTACTACGTGATGATTTGCATTAGATTCTACTAACCCATTTTAAACTCCCAATCAGGTATAGAAGCTGACATCCAGCAGACCACCACTAACCAAGGATACCAAAAGTTAAGGTGCACTGAAGGTATAGACCAAAAGGCTGGACATACTCGGGAGAACATTTTTTTTCCAAAGTCACAAATTTAGAATGCTGCACATTCCCAGGCTAATAGACAAGTGTCAAGAACAGCCCAAACAGTAAATCTATTGCGAAGAACACAGCAGAAACTGTAAGGATTGTTTTCTATAAATTTTGGAATGTTTGAATACTCCATTGCAGGGACTCAGACTGTCATAAAGGGCAAAAGTTTGAAAACAAGTAGCCATTTTACACTATTTTTACCAATTCCTGAAAATATGTATAAAGCAAAGAATATATTAAAAATATCCTAGTAGACAGAAACACTTATTACAGAAGCTTCAATAAACTACCAGATTTATACGTGGGAGATGACAACAAAGCTGTGGTAAACTTTGCAGCCTGGAGCTGAAGTATTTATTTTATTTTATTTATCTTATGTTGACCAGGTTAGTCCCACTAGGCTAGTGGCTTCTTTTCAGAGGAAGCTCGAGGTGCTATTTCTACCACTAGGAAAAATTTGGCATGGCCATTACCCCTTTCAGTAAGTGTGAGATCTTTTGCAACCACCTGAGCTAGTACCATTCAAGCAGATGTGACCTGAGTTTAACATCTCATCCAAATTACTGCTTTCACAGGAGTGAAGCAACCCCCTCATGCGCTCCCCCACCCCCACCCCCCGCCCACACACACACACACACACACACACATACATGTGTAAGCAGATTGGGGGTTGGCATAATGATTAATGTATTTACCTTACAGACAGAGTATAAGGCCTGAGTCTCACCTTTGAGGGAAATTAGCTAGGCTTATAGTGGCCCACACAGGCAGCTAGCCTAGTACTCTGCTATGAACCTATACCAAAAAGTGGAACTGTAATGTAAATAGTATGTAGTTTTAAATGCTGTTAACTTAGCAGCAAGGAGTTGTATGCTGTGTGATGCACCAGAGGAAAGTTCAGTGTAATTAAACACTTAATTGAAGGTCAAAACCCATTCCGCTGCTTTTGTTAATTAAAGATCGTAACCGCTGTTCATATGCCACACTCCTGCAGATTCTTAAATGTTCTAGTACACTTTACTGGCTTATGCCAATGTTGCAGAGTTCCAGAACCCCTACAAAACTGAAGTTTGTTTCTATTTACTTTATACTACCTCTACATAGCTTACATGTATTTTTTTATGTTCTCTTGGACCGTAATCATGTAATCCTATGCTCAGATCTCCATCTTCGGTGAGACTCTAAAGAAATTAGTTAGGGAGCAAGGGAACTTGTCAGTGGAAGACGATATTCAGCGGTCACCCCTGAAAAGTGGCAATAGTTCTTAAATGATCAACAAGCAAAATGTGTTTAAAAAAAAAAAAAAAAAAAAAACTAAAAAGGCAATTGATATCGGTGCTGCCTTCTGCATTGACTTACCTAGGACTTCACTCCTTAACTTTATATTTACTGCTGTTTATGAATCCTTTCTTGTAAATATTGCAGCTAGCTGCTATCTGAGAAACACGTCAGCAAATGAGATGCAGTAATCTTCATGAATTAATTATAGGTATTGCGGAAGAGATTTTGAAGATACAGATGAGTTGTGAAGTGCTTAATATACACTGCGTGAAAAGGGCGCAGCTAAATACCAGTTGTGGCTGCCCACATCATGGGACTTATTAATGCTACTATGGATTACATCTTTTCAACTTCAGAATGTTTGTAACACATTTTATTTTCCTAAATTTGAAAAATGTTAATCAGTGGTAGCTAAATTTGTTCTTTTTGTGGTTGCAGAAACCATATTCTTTCATCTAGTTTACTCGTACACTGTAATGTACTTATAACTAGCTGTACAATCTAGGCTATATATGTTTGTCTGTGTTGGCAGTTTTACTGCAAGCTGTGCTATAGAGAGGGTGTTTGATTGTTGGTAGACTCTAGCAGAGAATTCAGTCCAGTAAACAAAACTTAAAATCTTCGAGTTACTGATGTGATATTTGTGTTTGTATTGCTCTGTAAGCTCACATAAGATCAGCTGTGATTCTTAAAAGTACATTGAACAAGTGAGGAGGAGACAGCAGTAGTTTGCAACTGATTCTGTTTCAGAAAAGATTTTAGAAGTACTTTTAATCTGTGCAGATTGAAGATTAGAGTTCTGGGATTATTTCCTTCTAAACTCATTGGCAATGCATCCTGTTTTTGCAGCTGCTTAAGCCAGTCACTCCACTTGGAGCATTTCCTATCCCCAATGGAATTCGAGTAAGCCATAGTAATATGAGTCTTTCTACTGTCCACTTTGCCAGATTTGTGCTAAAATAATTCAGTATGCCTTTGCTAATTTGGATTTCTAGTTCTTTATTTAAAGTTGTTAACTAGGAAATTCTGACTGAGCAGAATCTTTTTTTTTCATTAGAGGCCCTGGGAGAAAAGCTCTGTAGTTATGAATGGCAGCTGTAAAAGAACATCATGTACTCCTAATAACATATGATCAGCATGCAGAGCAGTTATTTGCCATCTGCTTTTTACTTTTTTTTTTTTTTGTCTGCAGTATTCCATGTGCAATTTACCCTTCTTGTCTCGACAGTGATTGCAATTGCTGTTTCCTATTGTTAAAGTGAGGTTGCTTGCATTGTCCACATTAGACTATACATATTTTAATCAATCCCCCCCCCATAATAAATGTAGGTGATCTTTGTTTTTTCCTTCCATTCCTCAACTGATGGGTTTCAGATCCTACCTGGGATCTGACTTCAGCTGCTTTTTCCTATCTTAGGATCTGTACCTCAGACTCCTCCCCTAACTCATTATCCTCTGCTTTTCCCCACATTACTTCAGATGTCTTTTGCCGCTCATAGATTGGTAGAAGTCTTTTTTCAACTGAAGTTCCTTCCCTTCCCATAAAAATAAAAATGCACTTTACTCTAGGCCTCCTTTGCACACTCTGCATTTGTTTCTTTTCTTACTAGTTATATCTAATAGTTTTTTCATGCCATTGTCGGCATTCTTATTTTTTCATATTTAATCTAGTTTCTTTCTCTCTCTGTGTTCTTATCATTGTTGGTAGTGTTACCTTTGACTTTCTTTTCCTTTCCTATAGGGATCATATTGGACAAGCTTACTGGTTTTAAGAAATGTGTGTCTTGTAGCCACAAAATGCCAGATTATGATTTACACCTGGTGTATGTGTATTGCTTGGGGCAGCTCATCTGGAGGAGGAGTGCTCAGTTTGTGCAGCCTTTGGTCACTGAGCTGTGACTGAACATCATAATAAGCTCATTCTCAAGGGTCTCATACATTCTGAATATTCAAAATCTGCATCTGGAGCTTCCCCATCTGGGAAAAGTCCTCGGATAAACACAAGGTGAACAAGAACATTAGGCTTGAAGAAAAGGACAGAGAAGTGAGGAAGTGATTATCTGAATGCTGTCCTTTGTCATTTTTATCTTCAGCTCCAACTACAAACATTTCTAAGTCCCTGGATCCTGCCAGTCCCCCAGCTCTGATCTTGGCATGGTCAAAGACTCTCGTCCTTGCCAGAGTTGAGGTTTCCCCAGATCCAGTCTCTCTGAGGCTACAGTCACCCTTTCTTCAGGAGAGACTTTTACAGAGGACTTAAGAGGACACCCTCCACATCTTCATTGTTAAGGTCCATCAGGTCTACCAGAAGCTGATCTGGGTAGAATGATGAGGAAGTTCCTCAAGACCCAAATTTGGTTGGGAATTTTCCTGTCTCCCATCAGACCAGTGTGCCTTGTACCCTCTCCCTTGTCTATAGCTACTGCTACCCCAATCTGACCTCTGGGTTTGGGATGCTGGATCAGAGTTCTTCTGGGTTGTCTGTGTTGGATCTAAAGTACTGGTCATCTTCAACTCTAGCATCGTCTCTAACCCAGCCGACTCCAGTTTCATCAGAGCTGAAGCCATGGTGTCAAGTCTTGGGATAAGGGATCGACTGTGAAGCTGTCAGAACCATCCATCCCCTTTGGAGCCTCAGTATTAGCTTGACTCTGCCTTTGGTCTCGATTTAGAGTCAGGGTAGAGCTGTTGGTCATGCTGGTGTGGCAGCTTTGGCTCCTACCCTGATGATTTTTGGTTCACTGTTAGTCTTCTGCCTTCAAGGCAGTGATGAAAGCTCTCTCCAAGGCTGGAGAACAGATATCTCTTAACCCTCTTGGCTCCACAACTGTGATAACCCTGGGTCCTTATCCTGCACAGTCTGTCCCTTTAGGACAGCTGGTTCACACTCGCCTCAATACGGTCCTCATTCAGGACACCCATCGGACTTCATAGTTCTCTCCTGGACCTTACCTGTGCTTGGAAGCATAACTGTAAGAGGAGATACATTGACTCCTCTCAGGAGTCTGACAGAAGACACGAATTTCAGTGAATAGGGGGGTTCCCCCCGATCACCCCTTGAAGGTGTCTTATTATGGGAATCCTCAAGCTTCTCGGACAAAAAGTAGGTTGGCCTTCCAAAGCCCATTCCTAGAACGAGTCTGCATTCTCTGAAGTTTTTTGGTTCTGTCTCTGCTACTCCATGCACTCCATCCCCTAGCTGATAAGATGGTGAATTTAATCTCTTGCCAGATGTGGCAGCAACTGGATGTCACAGATCACCCGAAAACCATACAAATATTTTGTTGCACCATAAAGACCACTGTCACTGGAGCAAAGTCCTGGCAGTGGATGCTATGATGATAGCAGCAGCCACTAAGAAGGAGCTCTCAAAAAAAGCTCATCTGTTCATCCCCCTAAGAGTCCAGGGCTTTGGACAGGTTTGGGAAGCGAGTTTATTCTTTGGTTACCTTTGCATTAATGTCATTGAATTATTTGGCGCACATGGCTATGTTTCATAGAGACTTGCCAAAGGGGCTTTCCAAGTCTGTTTCAGGGTCCATGTCTATGGAAGACAGAAATGGCTACACTTCATTCCCTGTCAAATGCAGGTGTTTTGAAAGCCACGGGAATAGTTGCTACCGTAAGGAGGCATGCCTGGATGCATTTGTGTGATTTCATGGAGCCTTTTAAGATGTCTTTTATCAATGCCTTGTTTGATGGCTCAAGCTATTTTGGTCCTAAGGTCAGACACGCACTTCAGGAGTGAACAGGATGGGAAAACTCTGCCATAGGTATATCTCTAGAAACCAAAAAGGGGATAAAAAGCTGTGATTTCTGAAATCCCAAGGGTTTTCTCAGGATTTCGCCTCCAAAGCAAGAGGTGGTATTCTAATTGTAGACTTTGCACTCATGGCAGAGGAGGCTTGCAGGCTCAAGACTTCAAGGGTCTATTCTCCAAGTGGCCTTTTTAGTGCTTCTGAACATTTGCCCAACTGCTGCACTCTGGAGGCAGTGAGGAGGTACTTGTCTCTGTACCTAGAAGCCTGGGCGTCCATCACTAAAGATGTCTAGGTGTGAACAGTAATTACCAGAGATTTTCATTCCCAGTCTCTGTCAACCCCTACTACGAAATAAACTTCCCAACATACCACCCTCTCAAAAAAACAAAAGCAGCAGCATTAGAAAAAGAAAAAAAAAGCTGCTAGACAAGCATGTCATCCAAGAGTACCACCAGACCAGCAAGCATTCAGAAGTTATTCCAGATTCTTTTTAGTATCAAAAAATAATGGTTACCCAAGGCCAATTTTAGACCTCAGCCACTTGAATCAGTACATCAAGCAGACACAGTTCTAGATGATCGTAGTGCAGTCTATCCTTTCTCTTCTGAGGAAAGTTGACTGGAAATGCTCTAGAGACCTTCAGGATACATAGTACCACATCAAAATGAACAGACGCTCTAGAGACCTTCAGGATACATAGTACCACATCAAAATGAACAGACCCTCCAGGAGGTTTTTTTTCACTTCCAGCTGGGGGTCAGGCATAATCATTATTTCAGAGCCCTGCCCCTTGGCCTCATCATAGCACACTGGGTGTTCAAATGCATGGCAATGGTTGTAGCTCGTCTCTGACTGCAAACTGCAAGGGTTCGAGCTGTTCCTGTATCTTGACAACTGGCTCCTTAACACTCCTACCAGGCTGCTGTTAGTCCAAACTAGAAACAATTTGCTTCAGTTGTGCTATGCCTAGGAATTAGTGAACCATAGCAATTCAGCTTTCCCCGTATAGGTTCTGGAGTTCATAGAAGGATACTTGAACACAACCATTCAACTTGCAAGATTACCAGAGAACAGGATAGCCACTCGAAGAAATCAGGTTCTACAACCCTTTCCCATCAGAAGCCGCCTGCCAGACTGGTTATTCAACTTTTAAGGTTGTTGGAGGCCAGCATTATTCTGGTCCACTTGGCAAGGTATTATATGAGATTGTTGCAGTAAACACAGGCGCTGCAGTGGTCCCTCAGATTCCAGCATATGATCTTTCCAGTCTGTTCAACAAAAATCTGCAGACACCATGTAACTTGATGGATTCTATCTCCAGAGTGATTCAGGGATATCCTTTGGTTTCTCCCTCTCCCAAAGCCACAGTAAACATGGATGCTTCCTAACCAGGGTGGCTGGGGCATTACATAGTCCAGGGTACATAACCATAATCAGAGGTCAATCTTCACATCAGTGTCGTAGAGATGAGGACAGTCCTGCTAACATTGCAGGCTTTTCAGGATGCCTTTCCTCTGGGGATGATGTCTGTCAAGACCGACAACATGTCAGTAGTCTGTCAACTAACAAGGAAAACACGTTCTTATCAAATGTGTCGAGAATTGATGAGTGTGGTAGTGGGCAATATCTTCCATCTGCTTTCTGATAGTAGTCCACATACCGGGGAAGACCAATGTTTTAGTGGACAGAATAAGCAGATATGTTACGCTACTTCAAAACCGGTCTCTCAAACTAACAGTGGCACACAGATCTTGTGTCAGTGGGGCCAACCATGCTATCTTTCTGCTTGTCCCAACAGTTCCAAATGCAACTTGTTCATTGCTCTTATTCCCCTGAAGGGGAAGTCCCCAAGAGATTCTGTCATTCATGATTGGCCTGCCAGTATCCTATTCGCCTTCCCAACAATTTCCCTAATTCCAAAATTTCTGCAGAAGGCATTATAACAGAATATCAGTCATCCTCATTGCACCTTTCTGACCTCAACAGGTGTGGTTTCCCGTTTTGTCCTCGTCTGGTTCATACCCTTGGGTGTTGGATCCAAACCCAGATCTTCTCTCTCATCCACCTATAATGCCTCATCTAGATATTCAAGCCCTAAAGCTAACCTCATAGTTTCTCCATTTGCAGTGATGGCTAGTAAGTCCAGACTTTCCTGCCAAGTGGCCCATATTCTGCTTCATAGAAACCATCCACTAGGAAAGTTTACAAAAGTATGTAGAAAAGATTCTCCATCTGGGTTTCATAAAGAAATTTAGATCCCTTTTCAGACCCTATACCAGCGGTTTTAGAGTTTCTTGCTTCCATTTTCCATAACAGAGCTAGCCATTCAACTGTCAAGGTTCAACTGTCAGCTATCTCAAATTTTTATACTGGGGAGAGTCACACTTCTGTAGCCTCATTCAGGCTGTGTAAAGCTTTACTAAAATATATCTTTCTTCTTAGACCTGCAACTCAAGGTTCCATCTCTCCCTTTGGGACCTGACTATCTTGGTACAAACTTTCATCCAAGCCCCTTTTTTACCTGCTGCCAAGGTGGACTTAAAATTTCTGACTTGGAAAACCCTTTTTCTGGTAGCAAATACTTTAGCCAAAAGGTGTCAGAGCTCCATAGGATCATATGAGGTTACTAGGCTATTGGCCCCGAGGCACTTATAAGCCTAGCCAAGAGTTTAGCCTATGTTTAGACAAGTCAGCACCCAAAGCCCTTGTCCAGCAGGGACATAGGTGGAATCCTAAGGGTGTATTTTCTGTTTCCCATCCAGTTATCCAGGTTGCGTTTAAAAAGGGATAATGAGGTACTCTGCTTGACGTGGACAGGGAGTCTATTCCACAGATGGGGGAGTCTCTGGAACACATCTGTCCCGCCAACAAGTCCTATTGATGTCACAGACCAGGTTGAGGTTGCATGTATGGGTTGTTAGAGTGGAGCTTGACTTGTGGGTATGCGGCAGTCCCATCAAGGTGGGGTCTGAGATTGTTTTGTATGCCAGACAGAGGTCACCTCTGAGGAGTCTGTATGAAACTGAGCGGAGGGACAGAACCTTTAGCCTATCTGTGTAGGGTAGATGTTTGTGGCCCTGGATTCTCCTGGTGAGGAACCTCTGTGGTCTCTCCAGCTGCTGCATGTGCTTTGTGAGGTACATGCCGAAGTCGGCGTTCTACTCAGTAATTGACCTTATAAGGGAAGAGTACAGGGATGTTATGATCTCTTTGTCCATGGATGAGATACCCTTACTTAAAGTGAGGTGGGCCATATAGAAAGCTCTGTGTTATCAACCTCTTTATGTTATCTTCCACAAGGGCAGGGTTTCTTTACACACCAGTCCCTTCTGTTTGCCTAGACTAGCTGTGGTGATATGAGCAAGTGTCAGCATAGTCAGCAGGATTTTTGTAAAGAAAAATGATATTCCCTGTGAATACCTATCTGATTTATGCAAGATGATTGTGCTTACAAATGTGTTAGAACTGTATGCCATTTGTATATCAAACTGATTTGTACAGATGGTTGTACTGAAAATGTATTTGTGAGGTTTGCTTGTGTTAAAATTTATCAACTGTTCATCCCTGTTGAAATGAAGAGTATGTTTATTACTGTAACTGAATCAAATGTATACGGTGTAATAAGAGGACACTGGGATAGCAAAGGTTAACTTTAAGGAAAATAAGGGAAATGTAAATAAGCTGTTAAACCATTAAAGCAGCACCCCACAATGTGGGAAAGTGCCTTTGTTTATTAGCCCAGTGAAAAAAGGGCACCAGGCACTGCCATAAACATTTGGATGTGTATTGTGGCCATCTGTGCTAAATTCCTGCCTCAGCTTCAAAGGGGAATACTGTGAGAACCTTGAGTCGGGTGACCAGATGAGGTCATTCTGCCAGCCCTCTTGGAAATTATACTTTAGATATTAAAAAGAGAAATCTCAGAGTATTGATTTTTTTCTTTGGGAAGCCTGACTAGAAAGACCCTCACCCACAGCATCTTGCCTTGCAGTAGTAAGTAACTTAACTAGCGAACAGTAAAATATTTTAGATTTGGTCAGGAATATTGTGAAGCCTGGTTTAGAGAGTCTTTTTCTTCATTTGCATGAGTCTGCCCATCAATGTTAATTTCAATATTTTCTGTGATTTGAACTCTCTAGTATACTGTAAATATATATTCAGTATTTTCATGCACTTTTATTATTTATTAAATATATTTAAACATTTATTATGGCTGGTCCTTGTAGAAAGTATTTAACCTTTGAGAGTACTTATATTTGGTGGCAGTGTGTGGGCCACTTCAGAAGGCCTAGCCATCTTGGTGAACTACTACCATTTGTATTGGTATTAATATTACACAGTATAATTAAGTGGGCACCCTTTGTTAAGGGCCTTAGAATAGCTGATTGTAGAGTGTTTGGTGGTGGTGATAACTACCTTGTAGTCTGGGCAGAAGGGGGCATAGCTAGTAAAGTTGTGCCAGCCTTTTCCAGGTGTGTGTGAGATTTTGTGTGCGCGCATTAAATCTGTGTGTTTGTGTCAGCTACTTGGGGCACGGACATGAGGCACTGAGTGTACAGAGAGGGTGCTGGAAGACTTGGCTTGGACACTCAGCTGAGGACCTAACCCTACAGCTGTACCAGTGGTGAGTCTTATTGGGGACCTGGAGAGAGACAGACATAGAGATATCCAGACATTGGGCTGAGTGTGTTCCCTGTGTGCTCTTAAAGGAAATTGTGTTTGATGCTAAGAGGTGTACATCTGGAAATACTGAGTGTATCCATTTGTATTCCAAGTGCATATCCCTTTCCAGTGTCAGTGGTGAGGATTCAGGCTCCTTGATTTCTGGCCCAGCATTTGGATAACAGATATTGGCAGCAGTGGTGGGCATCATACTAGCTACAGAGAATTCGGAGTATTAAAGGAGAATACACGCTTCATTTATTGGAGTTATTTATAATTGTCTATTGGGGTAGAGCACAGATCAGTATTGACCAATTTCAGGTGCAATCCATGAGAAATGTAAAATATTTCACAAACAAAAAATGCAGAAATGTAAGCAGTAACAGAATAGTTCAGACTAATTACACGGCAAAAATGTGTGTGTGTGTGTGTGTGTGTGTGTGTGTGTGTGTGTGTGTGTGTGTGTGTGTGTGTGTGTATGTATGTATGTATGTATATATATATATATATAGGGTCTACCTGATAACACCGACACGCCAAAACACCGACAACGAAATAACCGACACAACAAAACCGAAAGAAATCGAAAGTTCAAAAACACGAAACTTCACATGCCCGACAAACCACAATCCCGACAATCAACAAAACAAATACCTTTCCCGAAAAACACACACAACACAAGCACACCAAAACTTTACAAACCTACACTAAACCTTAAATACACAACTATATATGCACTAACCTTAACCCAAACCCTAACGTCCGTCATTATCGCACACTTACCTTACCCGCACCCTAACCCTCAAGTCCATCACTATTGCACACTTACTTGACTCGCACCCTACCCGAACGTCTGTCACTATTACACACTTACCTTAACATGTCAGTGTTCTCAGCATCAGGATTCTCAACTTTCGATCATCTCCGAGGTCGATCTTCCGGTGTCTCTGTTCTCGTTGGCGTTGTGGACTTTCGGAATTTTCAGGTAGACCCATATATATATATATATATATATATATATATATACATTTTAAAACGAACAAGCACGTTGCAGTGTACAGTCAAGCAGAGTATAATGTACAGTATAGATCTTAGATTCTAAAGTAGGTAATTTTTCTGTGAATCTTGAGAGAGAGAGGAGACTTGGAACGGAGATAGGTTAGGTGATATATCCTGTGTTGAAGCTTTAGCATTTTGCTTGGATAAAGAAGTTCTTTTTGAGTTGCATTCTGAATTTAAAGTGTTGATTTCCTTAATGTTAATGGGGAGAACTTGTCAAAGAGTAGGTGCCTGAGAGAAGAAAGCTTATGTAGAGTGCTGTAGAGTTTAGTTCTAAGGGTGATTAGAGTTGGAGTAGTTTGCAGCTGTGTCTCAGGTTGTATGAGAAGGATTTTTTGTGAAGTCTAGATGCAAGGGGAGTGAATCTATGCAGTTGGAGTAATTTGTAGAGTTGGGATCTTAAAAGTAGGCTAGATATTTGTTTTATGGATAGCCATTTGGCTTTTTCTAGGCTGATAATAGTGATGCTCGCAGAAAGGTGAGTTTGTAATACAGATGGTATGGAGTGTGGCAGCATTTTTCTTGAAGGCAGAAGCAAAAATTGGGATCCCATATTCACACTGAGAAAGGCATGGCTGGTTGGGATAGAAAAGAGTGATCTTTTAGGCTCAGAAGAAGAGGGAGTTTATTTTGGCTGACAGTTTGTCTATGTGGAAATGGGAGTTTAGTGACTAATCAAGCCATAGTCTTAGATATTTGAAAGTAGAGAATGTCTCTCCGTCATGGTTGTGTAGACCAAAGACAGAGTCAGGTGCTTGGTAAATTTTCTGTGAAGTTCAAAAAAGCATAGTTTTGGCCTGGGTGAGGTTGAAAAGTGGTTTATGAGCAATTGGCAGCGCTCATGTAAGTGTGACTGGAGTTGGCATTGAATGTTGATGTGAGAGTGATCTGATTGGTAAATGACCGAGTCGTCAGTATAGAGGATAAGTGGGAAGTGGGGGAGGTCACAAGAAGATTTGTTAATGAATGTGGAGAACAGATGGGGGCAAGAATGGATCCTTGTGGTACACTTTTGTTAATAGTTGCAGATTCTGATTGATAGGATCCTAGTTTAACTCTGAAGTGTCTGCAGTGAAGCCAAGGAGCAGTGTCTGGACTGGTACTAATTAATGACAGACATTTGAGTTTCAGATTTCATGTCCTTCAGAAAGTACATGCTAATGCAAAGCATATTATTCTGTTAACTTTCTAAGTTCATAAGAGCAATATTTATTTATTTATTTTACTGACATTTGGTGACCAGGCTTTACTAGAAAGGCTCATCTAGACTCTGCTACACTTTGCTGTGAGGGAAAGGTTAGTTTGCTTTTTATTTGTTGTATTACTTAATTGCCTTTTTCCATTTTGTATACTGTGATTTGTTTTATTTACCTTGTGTTTTACTTGTATTCTGCTTTCAACTGCATATTAAAACTTGAAAAGAGACCACACCTCTGTCTCTTGTGAGTCAGGCAGATTTTTTTTCCCTACCCTTCCACCCAGTTACTGTAGTGTTCTTAAACACCACTGTCTTTCTAGTTGCCTTCCCCTTATGTTAATTTGACCATATATCTCATTTCCTCTCTGTTTTTACTGGCCTGTGTGAGTAAGCACAAAATTATCATTTTGTGAAATCACTCCCCTTCAACTATTTAAATTTATTGGCCATCCTACTGTATTCCATAGTACCAGAATACAAAAGTAACCACCCCCTTTCAATCTGTCTTGCTGTTTTAATAATAGTGACTCACCACTAAAACTTAACTTTTTAGACAGGTAAAACTTAAGTTACCTACTTTCACATCTAACTCCTCTAGTGCACACTGCAGTGTTTAGGATAAACCATTTTTTATCATCTTACATTTAAGCATCCCTGTGACTAGCACTTGCTTTAAAACCTGCTGGAAAGCACTAGGAAGTCTTAAACTGATACAAACACTCAACTCTCCTTGTTAATAAGGAGAAATTAATCGTAGGCACTAAACAGCTTATAACTGCAAAATACCTTGCTAAGGTAAGGGAAAACAACTCTTGTACTTTACAAAAAAAAAAGAAGCACCAAACCAGGCATGTTCAAAGGTCAGCTAACGGTGATTTCTCCTGTCCACCTGGTGAATCGGGGCATACTGGGGCAATGCAGCAATTGCCTCATCTACACAGACAACCCTCTCCTCCTATCACCCAACACTACAAACTACGAGAGATCCACTTACATAGCCAAACTGGAAGCAAAGCTCTCTCCACCCGCACTACACCTCAAGCAACACACAGCCCTTCTAAACCCACACCACCAACACCCCCACATAGCAACACTAAACCCACATATGTGGAGGCCCTTAACAGTAACCTGTCCAAGCAACAAGGACTTCCAAAGCTGAAACGCAAACAACAGTCGCAACCAAAGTGTCACATAGCTGACAACACCAGTGTGCCACCCAACAACAAGCCCCTAAGGCAAGACAACGTACCCAACACTTTAGTCATAGGTGACTCTATAGTCAGGCACACTGATGTCCCACTCACCAGGCTGAACAGAGAGAAAAAGTACAGTCAGCTGCTTGTCTGGTGCCAGGATCCACCACATAATGCATGCACTTAAGTCACTCCACAAGTACAAATATGACTCTGTCATTGTCCATGTTGGAGTGAATGACTTTAGATGTACCTCCCTGGACTACATGAAAAGAGACATGGAAGAGCTCTCGGATCATGTAGCCCAGGCAGGTATGAACCCTAGCCCTGAGTAGCATCCTGCCTTCGCTCAGAATGATACCACAGTATAAGGACAAAATGATTGACTTCAACAATTGGCTAAGCTTCTGATGTCATTTAAAGGGGATCTGCTATCTGTCTGCTTGGGACAACATGATCAACAGACCACGATGCTTTGCCAGAGATGGTATGCACCTGTTGCCCCTGGGATTCAGGTTACTGGCTAAGGCTCTTGCCACCCCTGTAGTGTCTTTTTTAGGCAAAGTTCAAAGGACAAAACCACCACCGTAACAGGTACAAGCATGCAAAATCTGAAGGTAATGCTACTCAATGCTAGAAGTCTAAACCTCAAAATGCACTCTCTCGAGGCACTCCTAAAAATGGAGAACATCAATATCTGTGCATTAACTGAGACCTGGTTCAGGGCTCCAGAGAGCAGCCCTGCAATACCAGGCTGCAACTCTTACCACACTTTTCGTCCACCAAACCAGGACCGAAACACTAAAGGTGGTGGAGTGTCCATATTCACAACACCAGGCTAGTTGCCCAACACAATGCGTCTGAAATTCTCCAGGTGCAACTAGCACTAGGTAAGACTGCAATCTGAATTGTAGCTTGCTACAGATCCCCCACAGTGCCCCAAGATTCTCACTACACCTTTCTAAACATACTGGAAAATATTAAGATCCAACCAAACACCCTAATACCGGGTGATTTCAACTACCCTGGCATTAACTGGGAAATCTACTCTTGTACTAACACCTTTGACCAACGGTTCTTGGAATTCATAAATTCCAACGTCCTGGATCAACTAATCCTTAGTCCCAACCAGGGGCTCCAGTATCCTAGAACTGGTCATTACCAACATGGGAAATTGATGCTCCACACCTATGTCACCCCCTCGTTGGATAGGTCTGACCATAAGCTAATCACCCTTGACATCCACATCCCACCCCCACCCCCCAGTAAGGAAACCTCCGTAAAAAACTTCTCCAAAGCCAACTTCATACTATTCAAGTCAGAAGTGACAAACTTCATGACACCCATGCAGACGGGAACTGAAAGTTCGACTGCTGAATCCTACACTAAGGCACTGCATAAGCACATCCACTTGTGCATGAATCGTGTGCCATCCCCAATAGAACCAAGACACTGTCCTCCAAAAAAAAAAAGAAGCCAATTTGGTGGTCCCTTGCCCTAAACAAAGTTTACAACAAAAGGAAGAAACTGTTGCAGAAAAGAGGAAAATCCCAGGACGCAAAAAACTCCCTTACAAGCCTCAGTAAGAAGCTGAGATCCCTCATAAAATCCTCCAAAGCGAGTTACGAAAATAAAATTGCCAAAGATACCAAAGACAACCACAAGGCATTTTATAACTATGTCAAGAATCTAAATGGCAATGCTCAAATCTGCTCTGAGCTGCGACAGAATGGTATTAAATATACTGATCCCAAGGATATTGCCAATATCCTGGCAGATCGATTCAGTGCAAATTTCACCCCCCTCTCACCCTCTAAAGGGCCCATCTCAATACCAAAAGATTGCCAAATTCCGGTAATGGCCACACAGGTAAAAAAACACTCTCCAAAGCTAAGAATACAGCATCCGTGGGACCAGATGCCATCCCAAGCTGTGTACTACAAGAACTACAAAATGAACTGGCACCTCACATAAGTTTTATGTTTAATCATTGCCTCACCACAGGCTTCGTGCCCACTGAGTGGCGCACAGCTACAGTTATCCCACTCCACAAGGGGGATCCACCTTGGATCCTGGGAACTACCACCCTATCATTCTGACGAGCCTGATTTGTAAGGCCTTGGAACGTATTATCATGGAACTTACAAAGACATTGGCAACATTCAAACACTGAACCCCACTCAGTTTGGGATTGTGAAGGGCCAATCTTGTCTGCTGAACCTGATTGACTTGTGTGGACAAGGGTAAGGTGGTCCACACAGCCTATCTGGACCTCACCAAGGCCTTTGACATCATCCCCCACTCTGGAATCATAGATAAACTTACTAAGCTGGGCATTATTCCCTACGTCACTTAATGGGTTGCCAACTGGCTTACTGACAGAAACCACACTGTAAAAGTAGCCAACTCCAAATCCAGCTCCAGACAAGTGGAGTACCTCAGGTTTCAGTCCTGGGACCACTGTTGTTTGGCATCTACTTCTCTTAAGTACAGGCCAACACTAAGGGACTCTGGCTAACAAAGTTCGCAGATGACTGCAAACTGGGTGCCATTATTGAATCCCCAGATGATGTGGATATTCTACAAAAGGGCCTTACAGAAACAGATGATTGGTGTCAGAGCCATAGGCTCAACCTCAATGCCAAGAAATGTATAGTTATCCCCTTTGGGGAAAAAACATGTACCCGTGAATTACCACATAGGTGGCAGGCAGTACACTAAATACCGAAAGTGTGATAAGAGACTTAAGAACACAGGTGGACAGTGGTCTCACCTTCGATAACCACATCGCCACAATAGCCAGGAAATCCTTCTATGTGGCACATCTCATCACTAAGGGCTTTTCATCCAGAAAAAAGGAGGTCATTGTCCCACTGTACTCATCCCTCATTAGACCCATTATAGAGTACATCTCCCCATTTGGTATGTACCTCTCAAGACATCTGCAACAACTTGAAAGGCCGCAGAAATACCTTACTAAAAAAAATTAACGGCCTAAAGCAGATGCCCTATGCTGACCGTCTAAAAAAGCTCCACCTATACTCTTGTCACATATCGTCTACTCAGGGGTGATCTCTGCTTAACATACAAGGCCATGTCAAACCCAGAGCTGTTGGACATGCTACACTTAAAGCAATCCCAATCCCTCAGAGAGACACACTCCAGGGATCTAAACCTTGTCATCACAATGAACAAAACATGCTGGAGGGATAGGTTCCTGACCCAGAGACTTCCTAGACTCTGGAATAGACTGCCCATACATGTCAAGCAGAGCGCATGTTTGGCCCTCTTCAAAAGAAACCTTGATTGGATGGGTGATAGGAAATTCACCCCGGGGATCAAGTCAGTCGCCCTGCTAGACAGGGGTCCAGGGAAGTAAATACTGTGGGAAGAAATAGCCAGGGAATTGTTATGGCTAGGCTTGTGTAGGCCCTAGGGCCGATAGCCTAGTACCAACCTATGAAAGTCCAGCTGGGTCAGGAACCCATTTTCAGTGGAGGCCCAGGAGAAAAGCTCCACGATTAGAAAAGTACAATCATAATATTTTAAAAAATTTTAAAGAAAGACACTGACAAAATATCAAAAATACTAGCATATATAGTGCAGGCATTGATTAATAGTACAAACTTACAAACAAATGAAGGGTTACATGGTTTGCATACAAGAGAAGTAACATTTGTGATGATTTGTAAAGATCAAGGTAAAACTAGGATATTAGAGCCTTGTAATATGTAAGTAATAAGTGTAGATAGTTCATAAGAGTTTAATGTTAGGGAGAAGTGAAAGAATATAGAAGTAGTAGAAGAGGTAGGGGGTAGATGAAAGAGATTAGCATGAGAAAGTTAAAGTGAAACGTATTGCAGAAATAATTATGATGATAGAGATGGTAGGGGTGGATGCAAGAATTTCAGCTAGGTATAAGGAAGAACTATATGAAGGTGGTGTAGGAAGAATGTAGGTGTTATGGAGACTAGAAGGGGAGTCAGTGGTTTAGGGAAGCTTAAAAAGGTAAGAGTTAGTGAGTATAACTAGCTAAGATGCTTTTTTTATAAGATGAAGATAGGTTTAATGAGGCATGAAGGGTGAAAGGAGGGGGTCTGGTATAGATTGTCAGTTAGTTGTTGCTTAGGCCGTGATGGTGCAGCGGTTAGCATTGTCGCCACACAGCAAGAGGTTCTCCTGTTCGATTCTCGGCTGGAGCGCCTTCTGTGTGGAGTCTGCATGTCCTCCCCACGGTCGAGTGACGTTAGACATGCAGGTAGGTGCGTGCGTGAATGGGTGTGCCTTCTTTGAAGGTTGGGCTTCAGGCTGGCAACTCGTCACCATAAAAATCCACTGCCAATCAGTAGCAGATGAGAGTTCTGCTGTGGCGACCCCTAACTGGGAAAAGCCGAAAGACTAGAGAAAGTTGTTGCTTAGGAGCAAGAGAAAAAATGAGAGTTAACATAGTTGTCTTTCATTGCAACTTTAAAGGTCTTGAAGGATTCGATGGCACTAATATTTGGTGGTAGGGCATGCCATAGTTTAGCAGTGACATAGTAAAGGCATTGTCCAGCTCTTTTGGTGGGTTTATGCACTTGTAAAAGTTGTTTGTTAGTGGAGCGGAGATTTCTGAGTGGGGTATAAGGCTGTAAGATAGTTTTTAAGGCTGGGCAGCTGTCTGGTTTATAGATTATTCTATGAGCTAGAAAGAGTTGTGCTAAATTCAGATGTTGAGGGAATTCTAGCCAATTTAGCTTTCTGAGGGCTAAACAGTGGTGGGTGTGATTTGGTAGGCCAGTTAAAAATTTGGCAGTTTTGTGATAACATATTTGTAGTTTGCTCTTTAGGGTTGTGTGAAAATTTGTAAGAATAGGGGCCCCATAGGGAAGGGAGGGGAGTATAAGGGTATTAGCTAGTGTAAGTTTAGTAGAAGCATTCATAAAGTGCTTATGTCTGTAAAGTTTGCCAAGTTTCATGTGTTTTTTTAATTATGTATGTGGTGTTCGAAGGTAAGTTTAGTGTCTTTAGTGATGCCTAGAAATTCTGCCTGAGTTACAATTTCAGTTTAGGTTTTGTTCTATGAATATATATTGAATTTAAGTGGGAATAATTTTGGAGAAAACAACAGAAGCTTAGTTTTATTTTGGTTAAGCAGTAGTTGTGCTTTGTTTAGCCATGTTTCGATAGAGGTAAAGTTTCTTGTGTGATTAAGAGATGGTGGGTGGGGGGGGGTTATTGTATGTAGAAATAGTAGTGGCGTCATCAGCGTATTGGATGAGTGTGCTTTGGAGGGAAGCAGAGTGAAGGTTGTCAGTAAATATGTTGAATGGACCCTTGGGGGACTCCAGTGCAGTTTACCTGTTATTTGGATAGGCTAGATAGCTATTTGACACATTGTTGCCTATCAGTTAAATAGCTGAAGAACCATTTTTGAGTAGTTTTGAAGCAGCCTAGTGTAGAGAGTTGATGTAAAAGTTTAGAATGAGACACTGTATCAAAGACCTTTGATAGGTCTAATAAGATTACTCATGTAAATTGGCCCTTGTCCATAGCTTTGTATACAGTGTCTGTGAAGGATAATAGTGTTATGTTGGTATTATGTGCAGGCCGAAAGCCATGTTGTGTAGACGTAAGGAGATTGTTGGCTAAGAGAAATTTCATTAGTTGTAGATGTATACATTTTTCTAGCAGTTTAGATAGGGGGAGAGAATAGAAATGCATATATAGTTAGAATATGCCCCTATTTTTGGGACTTTGTTCCCCCATTATTTTTGGCTTTGTACAGATTTCTGCCACTAGGATGTTGAAATGTATGCCAGTGTGTCTGAGATGAGAGTCCCGGCTGAGGTGTTTTTGCATTCTTCTAACACTGCCGTTTTAGAGCCATTATGTTTAAGCTGTCTACATGTCCAACAAGATTGACTGTATGACCAAATTACCCAAGAAGAGAGAACCTAGTTTAGTTTTAACTGAGGGTGTTGGAAGGGTTCATAAGCTCCCTGGACATGAGATTGTCCAGGCTGCCTAATGGAAGTTGGACTTTCCACTTCCACCGCTAGGACCATAAACATCTGGATATAAAACAAACATTTCTTCACATTCAACTCTGCTTTCCAGTCAACAAACAATAAAGATGACTAGTGTAACTTTGCACAGGGTCTTTTCAAAGACCTTTCAGGCCTTAAAAACAACTCCACTCTCCCCTTCTTCGGGTTACATTATAACACCTCGTATTTGCTCTGGTACAGTAAAGGGTCACCAGGTAATTAACCACCCAAGAATTAGTGTACTTGGACAGTCTTCTAACAGATGTGTACTCATTATTAATGACTCCATTGTTAAACGCAGTGACTTAGTTCTCACAACAAAGATAGGGTAACAGAGTTGCCTTTCAAGAGCCAGGATTTCTGAAGCATTAAGGGCCTTAAAGACTCTTTAAGTCAAACAAATGTAATTATGACATGGTAGTGGTCCACATAGGTGTGAATGACCTGGGTTGTAGAACCCTGAGAGAGGGGTATGCAGAGAGACATGACAAAGCTTTCCATGCATGTCAGAAGAAAGACCTTGGTTTTGAGCAGAACCTTCCTTTCTCCTAGAATGATGATAAAGTACAGGAAAAAGATGACTCGCTTCAACAGTTGGCTGCATAGTTAGTGTCCTTCTAGGGGGGATCCAGCATATGTCAACATGGAAAGAGATGCTAGACAGTTTTGCTTTGCCTAGAATAGCTTGCATGTCTCATACTGGGGCTTTTTCATGCTGGCTAAAGCTTTCTTTGACTCGTACTGCTTTTTTTCAAGTAGAGTACAGTTAATAGATCCTCAAACCAAAGAAAAACAACATGTCAAGATGGCTGTGCTCAACACTATCAGTCTAAATACCAAATGTCCTGACATTGAGGCCCAGCTCCATTTGGAGTGTGTACATCTGTGGATTACAAAAACTTGGTTTAGAAGTACAGAGAACAAACCTTCCATTCCAGGGTTTTGACCCTACCATGCTTTTTATCCCAATGGCAACAGTGGTGGAATATCTGTTGTATTGACCAAATCACTTCTAGGCAGAATGCTAGAGGTCTAGAAACTGAAATTATTGAGATTGAGCTAAATTGTACTAAGCAGGGCTGACTAGCATGCATACCCCCCCCCCCCCAGTGCTTCCAGAAAACCATGCTGGGGTCATAGATATACAGAATGAACTCCAAATCAAAAAGGAATTGCATTATCCTGTGACACTTTAATTACATGAAGATAAAGTGGGATATTTATCCCTCTGCTGTAGGTTACACCGGAAAAATTCCTTGATTTCGTAAACAAAAACTTCCTAGACCAAAATGTCAAGGAACCCACTAGAGGGCAAAAGATTCTTGACCTAGTCCTTAACCAGCATGGCATAATGGTTAAGCTGTTTACCTTACAGACACAAGGTGCAGGGTTTGATACTCCCATGGGGTAACTGGCTAGGCTTCAAATGGCCTACAAGAGCAGTTAAACTAGTATTAATCTATGAACCTATCCTCCTGGTACTCCTTTCTCCAGTTAAATCTAATGACATATTGGTCATGTTTACCCTCAAAGTCTCCAATTAAATGTAAACATTGCAAAGTTTAGAGACTTTACACATACAAGCGTTCTACATTTCTATGATGAAGTCTTTAAATTCCAGTTCAACTTATTACCCAAGACTGTAGTTAAACTCTATGCGCACCTGGATAGATGCATTGACCCTGGTAGTCTTTATCAGATGCAAAAGTATACCAAGCTCTGTGTTCCATATATATAAATGAAAATTAAATTGAAAAAAAAAGCTTCTTAAATTGTATAGCAAAAGAACAACAAAAACTCAAATAAAGCTACATTAAAAAGCACCATGCGGAATGTGAAGGCATCCCATTATCTTAAATTAGTATCTGAAGCCAATTACACACCCTCCTTTAATTATGTTATGAAACTAGTGAATAACACCCAACATTGTAATGAGTGTGGACAAAATGACACTACCTGCTTAGATATTGTAGAGACAGCCAGCATACTAGCCAAAAAAAAAAACACATCAGTACAAATTTCACCTCCAGCAAATATACAAAGTCCATATATCCCAAAGAATCTCAACCCCCCCCCCCCCGTCACAACCAAATAACACTTAAGGGTGCTCTCCAAAATGAAAGATGCATCATCCATAGAGCCTGATTATATACCTGGTTGGCTAATGAACAGTACATAGCATGTCTTATTCTGTTACAGCTGTTCAGCCTGACTATGGACTGTATCATAATTAATAAGTAATAACTTACAAGTAAAGGCATGGGATCTAGGTCCAGAGAGGTCATTATCCCACTGTACTCTGCCCTTGTCAGACCAGGCGTAGAGTACGGTGCTCCTTTTAGTATGTATCTGACCAGGTATATGCGGCAACTAGAGCGACCTCAGAGGTTCCTTCCAAAAAGAGTACAAGGCATAACAAACTTGCCTTATGCAGAGTGCCTTAATGCCCTTTCCGTCTACTCAGTCTCCTATAGATTGTTGAGGGGTGATCTATGCCTGACTTACAAGGCATCAGCAATCCCCACACTTCTGAATTACCTACATATTTGCAAGTCAAACAGTACCAAAAATACAATGTCTAGGGTCCAGAATTTTGTCTGTGACTTAAAACATGCTGGGGAGACAGATGTTTGTTCCAGAGATTGCTCCTCCTATGAAACAGGCTTCCCATCCATGTGAAACTAAGTTTGTCTGTTACTCGATTTAAGCGCCACCTAGAGCAGTGGATGGGGAATAGGAAATTTACACCGGGCTTGGCATCCATGCCCCTTATGGACAGAGGTAACTTGTAAATGACTTGTCCTCTATGTCCTGTTTGGATACAGGACATAGTTATTCCTTCTGAAAATATTGGCTTGACTTAGAAAGCCCCCTCCCCCCGGTTGTTAGCCTAGTAAAATTTAGGAATCTATGAGTAATGGTATCAAAAATGTAATAATGCTTGCTTTCTAACCATTCTACTTTTAAGACTTCATCCTGTCTAATGAATCTGGTCAGCTTTTTTTAAAAAGTAACACAAGCCATGGACAGTGGACTTGCTGTTTTAACACCATACCTAATGTTAACATAATAAACTGAATGAGGTCCATATTGACCTCTACATAGTTAGATGGATAGAATATTGGTTGTGGCAGCTGTGTATTCAGTAAACTTGAAAATGACCAGTGATGTCCCTCAGGGAATTCATGCTGGGAACCCTACTGTTTGCATCTACTGTAATGATCTCCAAATTACAAATGGGGATCACTGGATAACCAAGTTCACAGGTAACTGCAAAGTTGGTGTCATCCCAAAGTCCTCTTCTGACACACATAAGCTCCATCTAGAACTTGCAATTCAGCAACTGGTGCTCAAAAAACTGGTTAAAATTATGCTAAAAGGTGTAGTATCGCACTTGGTAAACAATTCTTGCATCCGTCTTATAGTATAGACAACACCCTACTTCAAAATGAAAGTGTGGTGACAGACCTTAGAATATGGGTAGTTGTTTCCCTTGCCTTTTACCATAGGTATATTAGTTCATAGGTAAGTGTTAGGCTAGCTGCTCTTGCTTGCCATTTTAAGCCTGTCCAGTTTCCCTTTTTATGCTTGAATTAACCTATCCCATTTCATTAGAGATTGGCAGTACTCATCCCATGGTTGATAATTATATACTATTCCTAATGAGAATAACTGAGGCCATCATATTGCAACAGTGATAAGGAAATCTTTTTTTTACTTTGGATATCTGATTTTATAAGGTATTTCATATAGACAAATTCTTGCCAAAGCGACACCAGGAACCAGGAAGCTCAAAAAATTGCTTGTCAATCTGTTTAAAACATTTTATTAAAATACACACACAAAACAGAGTTGAATATCTGCATTTTTTTACCCATTTTGCAGTCTTTAGTTGGAACTGCCTTGATTCCACTTTAGTAAGAGTAGAGGGGACCCAAGTAATTTTCTGGCAGGGATTGTGTAAAGGAAAGAAGAATGTGCTGTTTTTGATTGGCCACAGGGCACTTTTTTTTTAATAGAATCTCCTCTGCTGTTTGTTGCAGTTGCATAAAATTTGGCTCGTGACCTTATGAGCAAGCTAAAATTTGTATTACCATATCCACTGTTTCAGCACTTGCTTTTGGCATTGTATGTCACAGCTGCATTAATTGTTTCTGTGTTGAATATCTGAATGTTTGACCTTTTTACAGTCTTTAGTTAGAACTGCTCTCTGCTCAGCAGCGCTTAGCATTGATCTGTATAGACGCAGATATCTTGCATTTTATTTCCCCCTTGCAGTTTGTATAGATGCTGATCTCTCATAGTGCAAGTTTCCCTTAAAATACCCTTACTGTGTTGCCAGATTTTTTTTTAACTACTAGAGCATCTAGTTTGCACATAGCTGATTGCTTATGAAGTTCCTTTGTGTTATAGACTTATTCAATATTTAAATTTCCCCCCACTCCTCCCTAGTAGATCAGCAGCCATGGATCTGCACTTACCAACTCTCTCTCTCTCTGGCCATTCTTGTTGAAATGGGTATTTTGAGGCATTGTAGCAATTGGCTCATGTACACTGATAATGCACTTATTCTTAATAAAACAGATGAAGTATTTGAGACATGTTAATACTCTTAAAAGCTGGAGGCCAAACTCTCTTGTACAGCCGAAACTAATCCTTTAGCGATTGTCAGTGACACTTGCACCACACCTATTGCACAGGGTAAATACCCTACACATAAAACTACCTAAGCTGAGGTACTTCCTAAAACAGTAAGACCTCCTGCTTAGCAAAATCAAAAAAAGGGTACTCATCCACCATGTAAACACTCCATTAAAACACCACCCATTACTATACATAGTAAGACTGTATTCACTGCATCTGTTGCTAAGACCTTAAGGCAAACCATTGCACAACCAAATTTCCTGGTCATTTGTGATTCTGTAGTGAGGCACACTGATGTCCCTCTCACCAGAATGAGTAAGGAGAGAGCCCCAGTTAGCTGTCTTTATGGGGCTAGGATTCATCAGGTCACACAGGCACACTCGGGTCATTGAACTATAGATACCAGTATGTCTCTTACATAGTCCATGTGGGTGTTAATGACCTGAGACATATCTCCTTTGACTATATGAAGTGAGACATGATCGAGCTTATTGATGCCTTTTTAGGCAATGCCAAACTGTAAGTCTCCTGACTTAACTGAGCCTTCAGAGGAATGTCTGAAGAAGTCTTACATTTTGAATACGAAAGTTCTTAACTATGTTTTTATTGCATACTACATTTTGAATTGAATAAATTGAGTGAACATTATATGTGTCTGTTCTCGCTTTATGATGCCTTGCTTACAGTTCTCTACATTTTTAGTCATGGTTGCTACAGATATGATTTGTACTTAGCCTGTCTGTAGGATGTCGACATTGTTTTTGGGTTCAGTGATTACTACCAGCTTACAGTTGTCTGTGAACCTGATGAGCCAGAGGCCCCCAATATTGGCCTTCATTTCAGAGAAGTATATACCAAGCAGGTGGTTTCCCAACACTGAAACCTGTGGGACACCGTTAGCAGCAGGTTTCTTATGGAAAGTGGATTCTCCTATCTGGACAGCATGTGTCCTGTCAGTGAGCCAGTTTTCTATCCATCTGACGATTTAGTGGTTTGTGTCTAACTCAGTAAACTTATCTATCATTCCTAAGTTGGGGGATTGTGTTGAAAGCTTTGGCCAGATCTAGATAAGCATTATGTACCATTTTACCCTCATCCTTGGCCCTGGTGAATTTTTTGGAAGAAGTCCACTAGATTGAGCAGACAAAACCTTCCTTTGACAAAGCAAAATTGCATCTTGTTCAGTGTTTAGAGATTTACTGTGTTGTTATTAATCAGATCCACAGTAATTATATCCATGGCCTTGCAGATAAGACTAGTCAAGTCAAGCTTTATGGGTCTGTTCCCTGGTTCATTTGATGGGCCCCTCTGTGCAGAGAGATGACAGCTGCAGTCTTCCATTTCTCTGAGTTAAAGATGGTTTCTAGTGGCCCTCATAGATTCTGTTTTAAGCTATTTAAAAAGCATCCTGGAATGTTGTCACGAGCTGTTGAGGCTGTGTGTTTGGCTTTAGTGCACGCAGTAAGGACCGCTTCCCTCTTAACCGGTAGGGGAATAGTTGCAGGTATTTCTTTGGGTGTGGTAGTAGGTGATGCTGAGGAAAAGTTTGAACTGAACTTGTTGGCTAGTTGCAATAGTTTCAGGCTGGATGAAAGTGTTACCATTCAAAATTAACTCAGCACATTGTTGAGAGTTTCCCCTGAGGTTATGAACATAAAAAAAAGCCTTATGGTTATCTTTCACATGTTAGCTGTCTTTGACTCGTAGTTTGCTTTGGCAGATTTGAGCAGCACTGATTTGTTTGTTTAGACTGGTGACTGTCTTTTTGCACTGTTTTGTCTGTTCCTTCTTGGCTTTGTAGAGGATTTTTTTTACTTTTGTTGAATAGCCTGTTTATGCTAGGGGTCCACCAGGGTGGTTTATTTTTGCTAGTAATTATAGGTTTGACAGTAAAACTAGAACAAACTATATAAAAACAAAAAAAAGTGCGGTAATGGATAAATCAACCACAATCAATTTATTATGTTAAGTGCTTTTCATTTGGTTAAAATACCAAAGTTCATCAGGTCCGATGAAGTTTGGTATTTTAACCAAACAAAAAGCGCTTAACGTAATACATTGATTGTGGTTGTTTTGTCCATTACCGCACTGTTACTTTGTAATTGTAGGTTTGACTCTGACAGATACTGCCTCCTCTATATAGCTATGGATGTGGTTGTTCAATGCTTTTGTGTACAGCTCAGAGTAGCCCTCAGTGTCTTGCAGGTTCGGAGGGGCTTTGAAGTTAAAGAAGCTATCACTTAGTTTGAAGTAACTGAACTAGTAAAAGTTCTTAACAGGTTTGAAGTTTGGGGGTTCTGGATTAGTTTTGATACTAAAAGAGATCATTTTGTAGTCCTATCTTACCAGGGAGGAGTTGATGCATGGGAGGGAGCAGCACCCCCCCATGTTTGTGAGTACCAGGTCTAGGATATTTGTACTTGTAGTTGGGGAGCTAACTAGTTGCTCCAGTGTGTTGATGTGTGGGTCATACAAGTCTCCCAGTTTATGGAGAGGTAATTGAAGTCCCCCATAAATGTGGTGTTAGGCTGAATGTTAAGAGATTCTAGTAGGTTTAGATAAGAGGTGTGGTTTTCCAGACTCGTGTTAGGGGATCTGTAGCTAGCAAGGATGTGATGGAGGGTTGCCTATGTGGTTAGTTGGGGATGGAGCAGCTCAAGAGAGTCATGTTGTCAGGCTAGTCTAGCAGTGTACTTGTCTTTTATGAACACCGAGCCAAAACCTCCCTTTGTTTTATCCTTAGAGGGTTCAAAATGTATGAAAGGCATTATAGCCTTTGATAGCCAGGGTGCCCTTGATGGTTCTGAGCCATGTTTTCATGACTGCACGTATGTCTGCATTTTCCATGGTGAGGAGTCCTTTCAGGGGGTGCATTTTTTTATTTAAATTCCTAGCATTGAGCAGCAGTACCTTTAGGTGGTTGTGAGTTATTTTTGTTATGTTAGAGCATTTAACAACTTGGCACAGACTGAAAAAGGCACTATGGGCCTAGATAATGTTTTTGCCAATATCCAGAAGACAAGTGCAAACCATCTCTGGCAAATCATCATGGTTTGTCAATCATGTCTCCCCAGGCTGACAGATATTGGATCCCCTGTTATGACAGAAAAAACTAAGCCAATTGTTGAAGTCGGTCATTTTTTGTTGGTACTGTGGCATCATCATTGGTGAAAGTTGGATGCTACTCATGGCTAGATTCATGCACACCTGGGACACGCATTCAGAGAGCTCCATCACACCTCTCTTCATATATTACAGTGAGGTACGTCTTAGGTTACCAATGCCCACATAGACTATGACCGTGTCATACTGGTACTTGTGTTTTAAAGACCCAAGTGCACAAGTGATCTGGCGAATCCTGTCTCCAGGCAGACAGCTCATTGTGATATTCTCTTTGTTTAGCCTGGTAAGGGGGATATCAGTACGTCTTGCAGTGGAATCCCCAATAACTAGAATGTTTGGCTGTGTGGTGTGTTGCCTTATGGGCTTGGAAGCGAGGTTGCTATGATTTTCAGAGTTGTATGTTGTGTTCTGCACTGTCTGTTTTGAGTTTGCAAGAGGCAACTGAGAGATACTCGTAGGAGGTCTTAAAGGTTTGGATGGATTCCATATGAATGCCTACCTCCTAGTATGTGGGTCTATGTGTTTGTTCCTTAATGTGAGTAGTGAGTGTTTTGGGTGTAATGCTGACAACCTGGTTTGCATTTTTCATGTGTGCATGTGAGAGCCGTGCCTCCAAAGGCATTGTTTATCTACATCTCTCACTAATTGCTTGTTCTAAAATTAAATGGTTATGAGTGAATATAAGACACTACACTACCTCAGGATGTCCATATCCGTAACGCCAGAAACAGAAATGACCAGGGAAGCTCCTAGCAGTTTATACCAGGACCTTAGTAGACGAGTAGTAGTAGGGGAGAGTCACTTAAAGGTCTAAGTGAGAGTGTTTAGTAGATTACTATAGGATGATTGGATATTTAAACTAGGTAGGAGACCACAACTATGTCTCTTGACTTGAATTGCACTCAAATTGTTTTTAAACTCAACTGTCTTTCTAGTTGCCTGCCCCTTATGTTAATTTGACCATGTATCTCCTTCCCTCTTGTCTTTCATTGGCTATTGGGAGTAAACGCAAAATTATCAATCTGAAGTTGTTAATCTTCTTCCTATTCATCACTGATGGGTTCGGTTCTGAGCCCTTGGAACTGAGTCGGCCTTATACCAAGCTTGCATGCACCAAAAACTCTCAAGCTAAGCTGCTACCCACAATGCCCTTTGCTCAGTTACCTCCGATCTCATTTGCCGCACAGCCATATAGCAACATTTCACCAAGCTCTCCTACTAACTGCTTTTTTCATATATATTTAATGGTTTGAAAAAGTTTTTTTCTTCTTTATAACTTGTTCTTGTTGTTCTATATTGCTGCTGCTCTACCCACTGGTATTTCTGTCTTACCATTGCTGGTAATTTCTTGGTATCTCTAACGTTCTACCTTTACGGTATCTTCTTACCATTGTTGGTATTTGCCGTTCTCTCCTTCATTTCCTCTTTTTCTTCTCTCTGTCTCTTGTGTGCGAGAGTGTGTTTGGAATGTCTGAAAAGAAGGGAACTTCGGGATTTAAACACTGCTCTTCCTGCAGTGGTAAATTGCCGAATAGTGACCTCCATGAGGAATGTGTTTACTATTTGGGGGTTCCGCATTTGTCGGCGAACCCCCCCCCCCCCGTGTGATATCTGCTAGTTTCAGTCAGCGGACGCTGAATGAACGTCGTAAAAACTCATTTTGAAGGGCCTGATTGCATCCCTTTTTCGGAGGTCATTTCTGCGACAGAGGTCTCACCCCCTCCTGCTTCGGATAAGAAACTTCCTCGCTCGGACCCCTCTTCACCGGCCGGTGACAGAGGTAAAGGCTACAAGCACAAGGCCCATAAGTCATCGTCTGAACACCGTTCTGCCTCCTCGGTGCAGACTACCACATTGGCTCCCAACTCGGCACCAGTGAAGTTTATCGAGGTAGCCTTGTCGGCTCCCACCCTGGCACCGACAGTTAGAGCACCATTTACGTCTTCAATACCGACCAGTATTTCCACTAATTTATCGACACCGACTTCGCCCGTTTCAACCCCGTTATCGGTTCTGACAATGACCTTGGAACAGTTCCTGTCATCCACTCCTATAGTGACTTCTTCTTCAAGCCCATTCATGGCTCCAACCATACAGTTACCTGTTGCAAAATTGGGATTGTCTGTGCCGTTCTGCGACACACCACAGACCCGATAGTCATCCAATGTGGACCCGTTTGCCAGAGAAGCCTGCAGCCTCTTTTTGGACTGGCCTGACTCCCCCTCAGGTGCATTGGTGAGATCCATCAGGAGTCTTTCCAAATTGGATGTGGTGCGACTTTTTGATCGGCTGCTGACTGCTAGGGGAATCTCAATTCCGCATAGACCTTATCCCAATCCTGGCTTTGGGTCTATTTCTCCAGCAACCCCTACTTACTCTCCTCCCTTGGACCTGTCTGTTCTAAGGCTCATCTATCCAACTTTTACTAGAGGAATTCCTTCCTTGGCGCCGACAACAACGCTGTCTGAGGTTCCGAGATCCCTTTAGGTGCCGGTTCCATCGGAACCCACCCTTCCTCAATCTCATGCTTGGGGGTTTGAGCCCCCTGTCCTGGTGAATGTTCCGGCGGTTATGTTGGCCCCAACTTCAGATCAAAGGGTGACTACTGCTCCGAGCTTGATTGAAGCTCCATCCCCAGGGGCAGACCGTCTGGAGCAGGGTTTGACCCCGGTTCCGATTTTGTCTTTTTTGGTTCCGGGCTCCCATTCCTCTTCAGGAGGGCCCGCTTTCCGGGTGATGGAGAGCGCGCTTGCTGCCAGCAATCCTCCACAGTTGGTTATTCCTCCAGTTCCCTCTGAGCCGCAGCTGTCAAAGTCCACCCTCCCCCAGGACTCCGAGAGCACAAGGCCCAACCCCTTCCTCAGAGGAATCCGTATTCCTGCAGGCCTTTCGCTCTCGACCCTCTACTTCTTGGGTGACCCCCCCCCCCCCGCTGATGAGCTGGTTAAACTCATCGTGCAGTGGGCTTGGAAGAACCCCGACTCCATTGAGGCCATCCCCAGGAAATCAGGTGAAGTACTCTCCTCTCCAGAGGATCAACCCCATTGGTCCAGGGGCTTGCCAGTGGACGCTATGGTGGTGGCGGCTGCCACGAAAAAGGACCTTGCAGTGGAGAGTCCTGCTGTTTACCCGCCCAACAGAGAGTACCGGGCAGTGGACAGGTTAAGGAAGCGATTCTTTGCATTAGCGACCTTTTGGTTAGGTCTCTGAACTTTAGGGCACGGTTTACAAGGCTCCAGAGAGATCTCATCTCTGAACTCTCCGGAACCCTCGCAGGTCAAACTGTCAGATGGAGCATGAGATAAGGTTGCTTCCCAACTTGCCACCCTAGAATCCATTTCTAATTCATCCATGAGGTTGCTGTCACACGCAACCGAAGGAGCAGCTAGAGCTACGGGTGCAGGCGACGTCATAGGACATCACGCCTGGATGCGCATCTGTGACCTCGTGGATTCCATCAAGACTTCCTTTCTAAATGCCCCTATCGAGCCTTCGGCTCTGTTTGGTGTGAAGGTTAAAGATACACTAGCCAGGTGCGAGCAAGATGGGAAGACCTTGTCTGCCATTGACCTACGCTTTTCCAAACCTCAGCGTTCATTCTCCAGGAACCAGAGGAGCGGAAAAATGTGGCACAAGAATTCTCAAGGTCCTTTCCGAGACTCGCGTGGTGAGGACTCCTCCAGAGCCAGAGGGGGTTCCAGTAATGGAAGACATCCCTTTCGGAGCAGAGGGGGTCCTCAGAACCAGGGCTCCAGAGATTCCTTCTCAGGTAGACCGTGTCACCGCTCCTGTGGTGTTGCCCGAATGCTTTCCTCTGGAAGCAGTCGGGGCACGTTTTTGTCTGCACCAAGATGCCTGGCTATCCATTACGAACTATCAGTGGGTGCAGAGAATCATTACCAGAGGCTACCATATTCCACTAATATCCTATCAAAGAACTCCGAAATCCCTTCTCAATGTTCCACCCAGTCAAAGAGAGGAGGCAGCTTCCCAGATACGAAAGCTACTTCAAAAACGAGCCATCCAAAAGGTCCCCTCAGATCAGTGCGGATCAGGGTTCTACTTAAGATTCTTTTTGATGCCAAAGAAAACAGGGAACTGGAGGCCTATTCTGGATCTCAGTCATCTAAACAAATCAGTAGTTTAGACCAAGTTCCGCATGGTCACGATTCAATCCATCCTCACCTATCTGCAGGAGGGTGTGTGGATGTGCTCATTAGATCTCCGGGATGTGTATTACCATATCAAGATGGACAAGCACTCCAGGAGCCACCTTCGCTTCTGGCTGGGAGCCAATCACTACCAATTCAGAGCCCTGCCTTTCGGTCTCTCGACGGCCCCCAGAGTGCTCACGAAATGTCTTGCAGTGGTAACAGCTCATCTGAGATTTCAGGGATTCCAGGTGTTTCCATATTTAGATGATTGGCTCCTCTCCGCCCCCACCAAGCGTCTTCTGGTCAGGGCCCTCCACTACACATTGGCTTTAGCTGAGCCATTAGGCATCACCATACACTGGAAGAAATCAAACCTTCATCCATCACAACAACTGGAATTCGTACGGGCAGTATTCACCACGCAATCAAGCCTAATCTCTTTTCCTCTCACCAGGCTTCAGAGACTCAAGGCAAAAGTTCAGGTGATACTCTGCCAAAGCAAGGTGTCTGCAAGGGAGATTCTTCAAGCCTTAGGATCTATGGCTGCAGCCATCCCCATAGTCCCCTTAGCCAGACTGTACATGAGATTACTACAATAGCAGCTTCAGGCCCAGTGGATACCCAGTCTCCACCCCCTGAGCTCAAAGATTCTCATCACCAACATTTGCAAACAAGGTCTCTTCTGGTGGATGCGTACAGTTGAAAATCTTTGGTGTCGTTCCTTCCAGGTTCCACAGCCCAGTGCCACGGTGACCACGGATGCTTCCCTGATGGGGGGGCACTTCTAGGGAAAGTCAGTCCAAGGCACGTGGTCCAATGTAGAGGTCAATTTGCATATCAATGTCCTGGAGTTAAGAATGGTACTGTTGGCATTGCAAGCTTTTCATCCGCTTCTTCCGTCCAGAACGATTGCTGTCCAGACAACATGTCCGTGGTCTGGTACATAAACCGGGAGGGACCAAGTCTTACCCCCTTTGTCGCGAAGCCATGAGAATCTGGCAGTGGGTGATAGCTTCCAACCGCTTCCTGATCGCACCGTACATCCCGTGGAGCTCCAACATGATTGTGGATGGACTGAGCAGATGCATAGTTCATCCTCACGAGTGGTCTCTAAATCAGTGTGTGGCGACGGAAATTTTCAGTCGCTGGGGCCAGCCATGCTGCGACCTTTTTGCCTCCCCTTCAAATGCAAAATGCAGCAGCTACTTTGCCCTCTTTCCTCCTCTCTGGGAGTCACCGAGAGATGCTGTAGTCCACGATTGGCCCACAGGTCTCCTTTATGCTTACCCACCAATTCCTCTGATCCCCCTCTTTCTGTGGAAGGCTATTCGGTTGAGAGGCAAAGTGATCCTCATTGCTCCATTTTGTCCTTGTCCAGTGTGGTTCCCCTTCCTTCGACCTCATCTGTTACTACCTCCTTGGATCCTAGACACTTGTCAGGACCTAATTGCTCACCCACAATGGCTGGCTCCTCCGAATCTGTCCACCCTCAAGCTGACAGCTTGGTTTCTCCACTTCCGTTAGTTACCAGGCAAGAAACCCTTTCTTCACCTGTCCGGGATATCATTTTGTCTTCTCATAAACCATCCACCAGAAAACTGTACAAGGATAAATGGAAAAGATTCTCTATTTGGTCATGTAATCAGGAGCTAGACCCGTTCTCAGCCCCCATAGCCACTATTCTGCATTATTTGGCTGAGCTGTTCGACAAAGGTGCCTCGACTTCTACCATCCGAGTCCATCTAGCAGCTAGAGTGGGAGGTGCAGTATCAAAAGTTACTTTGTCTAAATGGCTCAGGGATTGCATTGCCTTCAGATATTCACTTAAGGAAGGATCTAAGCTGGGCCAAATCAAAGCTCACTCAACTAGGGCTATTGCAGCATCTGTTGCCTTCCACTCTAGGGCCTCCATGGATGACATTTGCGCAGCTGCCACTTGGGCTAAGCCCCACACCTTTATCAAGCATTACAAATTTGATCTGATCTCCAGGGGAAGAGTGGCCTTTGGCTCAATGGTTCTTAGGAATGTTCTTCCATAAGGGCCACCCAGGTTCTCCAAGTAAGTGGGGACTCGGTCCCATCAGTGATAAATAGGAAGAAGATTAACAACTTCAGATAAAGAAGTTATGTCTTATCATAACGTTCCATGTGAGTTGCTGATCTTATTCCAGTCATCACACCCTCCCACCGACCCCCTCCTAAGGTTCCTGGCAGATCTTGTGGGTCTTCATGGTGTATCTGCACTTAGTTACATTTGGTTGAAAGTTTGTTGTTAAATTTAACTGTTGAGGCTACCCACTAAAGTGAGCTAGCCTGTGTAAGTGATTTATTACTGTTTTTCCTGCATTTCTGTGTACTTTTTAACCTAAAAAAAAAAAAAAAAAATATCCTTGTTTTCCCGCCTTTCTCGACTAGTTTAGACCAGTATACAGACTTTGCTGTATTCTGGACTGTGGTGTAGTTCCTGTGTTGTCCATTGCCTTACTTGGATAGAAGGAAGTTTCTTTGCTCACCAGTGGGAGTGGGGAGCCTTGAGCAGCCTATCTGTCCCTGAAGGAGTGACCTCAGCCCAAGAGCTTGTAGTAATTGGTCGTTTTGGACCATTTCCAGCTCTTTTGAAGTTCCCTGCTTAAAATCTGCGTTTGCGCGGCTTTGCACAATTGTGCGCATAGCGCAGCACCGGTTAAACAGGCTTAAACTATTCCTGGCTCTGCCAAGTCTGCACTTCAATTTTTCCCTTAAGAAAGCTCTACTTTCAACAAAATCAGTCTATTCGCTTTATCATAAGCCTAGCACTTGCTCCTAAAACCTTTCTTTTAAGTGGAGCACCCTTAAACTAACGTAAGCACTACATCCACCTACAACCCGTGCTAATACCCACTTCCCTTCAAAGTCCTCTCTCTGACCCAGTTACACATCACCCCCTTATACTATTCTGGCATGTCGAGTGGTATATTACTGACATTCTCTCCAGTTCAGCTGGTTAATCTGGGAATCCTGAGACAATGTTACAATTGTCTCATGTACACAGACAACCCTCTCCTCCTCCCAACAAACACAAACACATATGAGAGATGCAACTATATAGCCAAACTGGAGGCTGAACTCTCTCAACACAGGACTAGCAAGACCAGACAGGAGGAGACGGTAACCACACACACAACAAACCCAGTCTCACATAAACCAACCACAACTGCAAACCAAACACATAATAACACAAAGACATACTCGGAGGCTGTAATAAAAAACTTACCGAAACAACAGAGGCTCCCAAAGCAGACATCCAAGAAAACACCACCTCAAAACTCTGCACATGCAACACATAGTAAACAAAGTCAGTGTGCCAAACAATCACAGCCCTTAAGGTGAAACACCATGCCTGATACACTAGTAATAGGTGACTCTATAGTCAAACACACTGACGTCCCGCTTACCAGGCTGAACAAAGAGAGGGTAACTGTGAGCTGCCTGTCAGGAGCTAGGATCCACCACATAACACAAGCACTCAGGTCACTCCAAAGCAAGTACAAATATGACTCCGTCATTGTCCATGCCGGCGTGATTGACCTGAGATGTACTCCCTTGGACTACATGAAAAGAGACATAGAGGAGCTCTCTGATTATGTAGCCCAGGCCGGTATGACCCTGACCCTGAGCAGCATCTTGCCCTCACCAAGAATGATGCCACAATACAAAGACAAGATGATCAGCTTTAATTGGCTCAATTACTGGTGTCATTCTAGGGGGATCCAATGTCTGTCTGCTTGGGGTGACATGCTGGACAAGCCACGTTGCTTCACAAGGGACGGCTTGCACCTGTCACCACTGGGCTTCCGGATATTGGCTAAGGCTCTTGCCACCCCCATAGTGACTTTTTTAGGCAAGGCTCAAAAGACAAACCCACCACCTTAGAAAACAATAAAGGAAAAAAACTAAGGGTAATGCTGCTCAACGCCAGAAGTCTAAATCTCAAGATGCAGGCTCTCGAAGCACTCCTCAGTATGGAGAGCATCGATGTCTGTGCAGTAACTGAAACCTGATTCAAGGCTCCTAAGAGCACCCCAGCCCTACCAGGTTATACCTCGTATCATGCATTTCGGCCCCAAAACCTGGGCCGAACCACAAAAGGAGGGGGAGTGTCCATATTCATTAAAGACACCCACACCTCCAGGTTAGTGGCAACGCACAAAGCATCGGAGACCATCCATGTGCAACTAACCGTAGGCAAAACTGCTATACAACTTGTACCACCCTCGCAATCTCAGGAACTCCATTCAGCCTTCCTGAAGGCACTGGAAGATATGAATGTCTCACCAAATACCATCATATTGGGAGACTTCAACTACCCAAACATAGACTGGGTGCATTACTCAAGCCCCAACACCCTAGCCCAAAGGTTCCTGGAATTCATCAACTCAAATGCGATGGAACAACTAGTCACCTCCCCCACAAGGGGAAATAATATACTTGACCTGATCATCACAAACATGGGGACAAAATGCTCAACACCGAAAGTATACCCCTCACTAGTGAGATCAGACCATAAATTAATAACCCTAGATATTCATATCCCACCTCCACCCCCAGCACAAAAGACCACAGTGAGAAACTTTTCAAAAGCCGACTTTGCACTCCTTAGGACTGAAATGGTATCCTTCAAGCCCCCTGGGCCAGTGGAAACCACATCCCACACTGCTGAATCCTTCACACATGCTTTCTACGGGCATCTCCAAGAATGCATGAATCATGCAATCCCAAATAAAACCAAGACCCTTTCCACCAAAGGCAGACATCCTGTCTGGTGGACCCCAGCCATAAACAAACTTTATAACAAGAGAAGGAAGCTACTGCAAGACAGAGCAAAATCCCATAAAGGGAAGGGCATCCCTGATCAGCACTAGCAAAAAACTACGTTCGCTAATAAAATCATCAAAGGCCAACTTTGAGAGAAAAATCGCTAAGGACACTAAAGATAATCACAAGGCCTTCTTCAGTTATGTTAGAAACCTGGGCGGAAACCCTCAGATATGTGCAGAGTTAGTTCATAACGGCAAAAAATACACTGAACCCACACTTATTGCCAACATACTGGCAGACCGGTTCAGTGCAAATTTCTCCCCTCCCTCTCCCCCAAAAGACAAAATAAATATCTCAGCTGAATGCAACCTCCCTGAAATCTCAGATGTCCAGGTGAGAGCTGCCCTCAGCAAAGCTAAACATACAGCATACATGGGACCTGACGGTGTCCCGGGTTGCATGCTATATGAACACCTAGAGGAGCTAAACCCGCACATAAGAACGCTGTTTAATCTTAGCCTTGCTACAGGATACGTCCCTGAACACTGGCGTACAGCTACAGTGGTCCCACTCCACAAAGGTGGCACCTCTACAGACCCTGGAAACTACTGCCCCATAAGCTTGACCAGCCTGGTCTGCAAAGATATGGAAAGGATCATTATGGAACTCATAAACAAAGACATCGAGGACCTACAGACAATTGACCCTACCCAGTTCGGCTTTGTAAAAGGCAGATCCTGTCTTTTAAACCTGGTGGACTTTTTTGAAACCGTCACTAGAGCCATCGATGAAGGCAAAGCAGTTCATACAACCTACCTGGATCTGGCAAAAGCCTTCGACACAATACCCCACTCAGGCATCATAGACAAGCTCAACAGCTTAAATGTAAACCCGTTTGTCACAAGATGGGTTGCAAACTGGCTAAAGGACAGAACCCACAAAGTCAGAATAGCTGGAGCTATGTCAGACTCTAAGCCAGTCACAAGTGGAGTCCCACAGGGCTCTGTCTTGGGACCCCTCTTGTTCGGCATTTATTTCTCAGATGTGCAGGCAAACATAGGGGGGGTTGTGGCTGACAAAGTTCGCAGACGACTGCAAACTAGGCGCCATAGTTGACACACCAGCTGACACATGCATCCTCCAGAAGGGCCTCACAGAAACAGACGACTGGTGCTAGAGTCATGGCCTTAAACTAAATGCCAAAAAATGTATAGTCATCCCCTTTGGAAAAAACAAAGTACCCACAAATTACCACATAGATGGTAATCCATTAAGTACAGAAAAAGTAATCAGAGACATGGGGACCCAAGTTGACAGTGACCGCTCATTTGACACCCACGTCACCAAAGTGGTTAGAAAGACCTTCTACATTGCCCACCTTATCATGAAGGGATTCACATCCAGATCAAAGGATGTCATTGTACCCTTATATTCCTCCCTTATCAGGCCTATGATTGAGTACAATGCCCCATTTGGTATGTACCTCACCCAGCACCTGCAGCAGCTGGCGAGACCCCAAAAGTACCTTACCAAGAGGATCAAGGGTCTCCAGCATATGCTGCCAGACTGAAAAAGCTCCAGCTCTATTCAGTAGCATACCGCCTGCTCAGAGGTGATCTGTGCCTTACGTACAAGGCCATGTCCAATTCAGAATTAATGGACATGCTCAACCTCAAAAAATCCAAATCCATCAGAGCCACGAGAGCTAAAGATCTAAACCTCAGGACAAATATGAATAGGTCATGCTGGAGGGACAGAGTCATAACCCAGAGGCTTCCTGCACTCTGGAACAGGATACCTGTCCATGTTAGGCAGAGCCCCTCACTGACTCTCTTCAAGAGAAATCTGGACGAATGGATGGGCGATCGTAGGTTTACCCCGGGGGTCATCTCTGTGTCATTGCTAGATAGAGGCACAGTAAACCAAATTTTATTTAAATTGTACACTTTTGTATCATTACATGGGGTGGCGAAAGCCACATACACTTTGGCTAGGCTTATAAATGCCCTAGGGCAGATAGCCTAGTACTATACTATGAAACTATTAGGGTGTCTGTGCCGAGATGGCCTCTGGCTTATTCTTACTCTGTATGTTGCATGCAAACTCGATCTGAGGTAACTGAGCAAAGGGAATTGTGGGTAGCAGCTTAGCTTGAGAGTTTTTGGTGCTCGCAAGCTTGGTATAAGGCCGACTCAGTTCCGAGGGCTCGGAACCGAACCCATCAGTGATGACTGGAAAAAGATCAACAACTCAAATGGAACATTATGGTAAGACATAACTTCTTTTTTTGTGAAATCACTCCCCTTCATCTGTTTAAATTTATAGGGCATCCCACTGTATTCCATATACCAAGTATCTACCCCCTTCCAATCTCTCTTAATGTTTTAAAATTAGTCTTTCTCCACTTGGATAGCTAAAGCTTAAGTTACCCACTCTTTCATGTCTTACTGTTAGTGCAGCACTTAGGATATTGAACCCATTTTTCCATCTTACCATTAAAATCTGCACATCTACTCCAAGACCAGTTATTGGAGAGCTCACATTCTGCCTCTCAGTAGTCATATTGAGATTAGTGCTTCTGTTTTGCTTCTGGTAAGAGAAGGAACATAGGGACATTGTTTCCTGGAGACTGCTGATCACTGGAAAGCCTAATAACTGCTTCATAGGTGCCAGCTTGGAATTTGTGCTTATATTGCTGCTGGTGCAAGAGAGAGCAGAGTCCATTGATTCCTGACCATTTCTGGTTGGGCAGTGAGAGTCTCTGCTTGACCTTCCTGATTGGTCTAGTTGCTATTCAAGGCATCTACTAGGAAAAGGCTACAGCAAGCCAGTTTAAATATCTGAGGGTGGAGCAGTGATGAGAGTTGTACGACTGACTGGCTGCAAATCTAGCTACTTTGTTATAACAAAGCTCAAGTTTTGATCTTGGGGAGATCTGAATGTTGGTGAAAATGTGAGGCATATAGTAGTGATGGAAGGAGTTATGTATTGGCTAGAGTAACTATTGAGTTGGTAAGGAATCTTTTTGATCAATAGAGCATGCCCAGTTTTTGGTGTGTTGTTTTTATGCACTTTTGAATATGAAGATCAAATTTCAGTTGATCTATTATGACATGAAGTAACTGTGTGCAGTGCAACTACAATTTCAGTATTATTCAGAGAAGATATTTTGAAAGTGTCTTTTATGTATGTTTGGGATTTAGGGAGAAATAAGAGCAGTTTTGATTTATTTGGATTTAGGAAAAGCTGATTGTTATTGAGCCATTTTTCAATAGAGTTAAAAGCCATGTTCAATCATAGCCTCACCTTAGGCTTTGTGCCCACTGAATGGCGCACAGCAACGGTTATCCCACCCCACAAAAGGGGAGCCACCACAGACTCCGGAAACTTCCGCCCCATTAGCCTAACGAGCCTGGTCTGCAAGGCCTTGGAACATACCGTCAAAAACATTGGTAATCTCTAACCTCTGGACCCCACCCAGTTTGGGTTTGTATAAGGCAGATCATGTCTCGTAAACCTGATCGACTTCTTTGAAGCAGTCACCAAAGCCGTAGACGAGGGTAAGGTGGTTCACACAGCCTATCTAGATCTCGTCAAGGCTTTTGACACCATCCCCCATTCTGGAATTATAGATAAACTCACTAAACTAGGTATAAATCCCTGTGTCACAAGATGGGTTGCCAACTGGCTCACTGACAGAACCCACACTGTGAAAGTAGCAGACTCCAAATCCAACTTGACCATTGACAAGTGGAGTACCACAGGGTTCAGTCCTGGGTCCTCTCCTATTTGGTATCTACATTTCTGAAGTATAGGCTGACACAGAAGGTCTTTGGCTAATGAAATTCGCAGATGACTGCAAACTAGGAGCCATAATCGAAACTCCTAACGATGTGGACATCCTACAAAAGGGCCTCACTGAGACAGATGCCTGGTGTCAAAGCCATGGCCTCAAGCTCAATGCCAAAAGGTGCATTGTCGTCCCCTTTGGTAAAAACTCTGTACCCATGAGCTACCACATAGGTGGTAGTCTACTTAACACCGAAAGTGTGTGATGAGACCTTGGGACACAGGTGGACAGTAGTCTCTCCTTTGATAATCACATCACCACAGTAGTCAGGAAATCCTTCTACATGGCACACCATCACACCAGGAAAAAAGAGGTCATTGTTTCCCTCTACTCGTCACTCATTAGACCCATTATACAGTACAGCGCCCCTTTTGATATGTTACCTCACAAGACATCAACAACTGGAAAGGCTGCAGAAATACCTCACAAAGAGGATTATCGGCCTCAAACAGATGCCCTGTGCAGACCGTCTCAAAAAACTCAAGCTTTACTCCGTCGCTTATCGCCTACTCAGTGGCGATCTCTGCCTAACATCCAAAGCTATGTCAAACCCAGTGCTGTTGGACATGATCCACTTAAAGAAATCCCAATCCGTCTGAGCTACACACTCTAGGGACCTAAATCTTGTCATCACAATAAACAGAACATACTGGAGGGATAGATTCCTGTCCCAGAGACTTCCCATACTCTGGAACAAACTACCTGTCTGTATCAAGCAAAGCTCCTCATTAGCACTCTTCAAGAAGAATCTTGATGATTGGATGGGAAATAGGAAATTCACCCCGGGGGTCACCTCTGTGGCTCTGCTCGACAGGGGCACAGGAAAATTATTTTCTTGGGTGGCAAAAGCCAGGCTTGTATAGGCCTTATGGCAGATAGCCTAGTACCTACCTATGAGTGAGAGATTGTAACTGGGAATGACATAGATGAGTAAATGACAGTGGAGTCGTCTGTATATTGTATAGGTGTAGCTTGTTGGGTGGATGTACATAGATCATTTATAAATATGTTAAAAAGGAGAGGGCCAAGTATGGAGCAGCCTTGTGGGTCACCTGTATTAACTGGGAGAAAAGATGAATAAATAGAGAGCCATTTAACTGATTGTAGCCGGTTAGATAGGCAACTAGAGAACCAAGTAACTGTTGTACTGGAAAAGCCTAAAGCAGACATTTTTGAGAGTAGTTTGGCATGTGAGACTGTATTGAAAGCTTTAGAGAGATCTAAAAAGAGGCAAGAAACTACATTCTCTGTCTTTAATGATGTGGTCTAAAAAGACAGCAAGGGCAGTTCATAGGTCCATAGGTTTTTACTAGGCTATCAGCCGTAGGGCCTATACAAGCTTAGCCATTACAATTCCCTGGCTATTTCTTCCCATGACATTTACTTCCCTGTACCCCTGTCTAGTTTGATTGACGTGATTCCCGGGGTGAATTTCCTATCTCCCATCCAATCGTCAAGGTTCCTTTTGAAGAGGGCCAAAGAGGCGCTTTGCTTGACATGTATAGGCAGTCTATTCTAGAGTCTGGGAGGCTCTGGGTCAAGAACCTATCCCACCAGCATGTTTTGTTCATTGTGATGACAAGGTTTAGATCCCTGGAGCTTGTGGCTCTGAGGGATTGGGATTTCTTTAAGTGTAGCATGTCCAACAGCTCTGGGTTTGACATGGCCTTGTATGTTAAGCAGAGATCGCCTCTGAGTAGCAGATATGCGACAGAGTATAGGTGGAGTTTTTTTTAGACTGTCAGCATAGGGCATCTGCTTTAGGCCTGTAATTCTTTTAGTGAGGCATTTCTGCGGTCTTTCCAGTTGTTGCAGATGTCTTGAGAGGTACATACCAAACGGGGCATTGTGTTCCATAATGGGTCTGAGGGATGAGTACAGTGGGACAATGACCTCCTTTTTTTCTCGATGAAAAGACCTTGGTGTTGAGGTGTGTCACATAGAAGAATTTCCTGACTGTTGTGGCGATGTGGTTATCGAAGGTGAGACCACTGTCCACCTGTGTCCCTAAGTCTCTTATCACACTTTTGGTGTTTAGTGTACTGCCACCTGTGTGGTAATTCACGGGTACATGTTTTTTCCCCAAAGGGGATAACTATATTTCTTGACATTGAGCTTGAGCCCATGGCTGTGGCACCAAGCATCTTTTTCTGTAAGGCCCTTTTGTAGAATATCCACATAATTTGGGGATTCAATAATGGCTCCCAGTTTGCAGTCATCTGCGAACTTTGTTAGCCAGAGTGCCTTAGTATTGGCCTGTACTTCAGAGAATTAAATGCCAAACAACAGCTGCCCCAGGACTGAATCCTGAGGTACTCCACTTGTCACTTGTCTGGAGCTGGATTTGGAGTCTGCTACTTTTACAGTCTGTGTTCTGTCAGTAAGCCAGTTGGCAAGCCATCAAATGATGTAGGGATTAATGCCCAGCTTAGTAAGTTTATCTATGATTCCAGAGTGGGGGATGGTGCTGAAGGCCTTGGCGATATCCAGATAGGCTGTGTGGAGCCCCTTACCTTCATCCACAGCTCTGGAGACTGATTCAAAGAAGTTAATCAGGTCAGGAGACAAGATTGGCCCTTCACAAACCCAAACTGGGTGGGGTCCAGTGTTTGAAGGTTGCCAGTGTCTTTGTTTATAAGTTTCCAACAAAACCAGAGTGACCACCACGGCTAAGGCTTCCAATTTTAATGAAACAGAAACATCAGTTTAAAACATACAGAAGGATAAGCACTTTCATGTAGTTGACTACGCTTCATCAGATCCTAAATAACACACTGCTCAAAAGACACTTTATATACCATCTTAATACTAAAACACGTACACCAGTTACAGCTTATTGAACAATCAAACAGCAACAATTAAAAACAACCAAAACCAATAAAACAATCAGGACTTCTTGATTTTTCTGCTGCCCCCAGCTACTAATTCAGGTTTCATACAGACAGCAACATTAAGTCCTGGATATAAATGAGCTTGCATTCTTAGAATCCATCTAAGTTCAGTCCTCTCTAGAATATTATTCCTATTGCCCCCTCTAGTTGTGATTTTTAAGGGCTGCAACACCCTAAAACTAAGTGTGCGTGTTCTCAATGACATGTTTGGCTAACGCATTCTGTGCATTCCTATTTTTAATATCATATAAGTGACCATAAATCCTGTCCTTTAAACGCTTCACTGTCTTGCCTATATAAAAACAATTGCACTCATTGCAATTAGCGAAATATACTAGGTTTGTAGTTTCGCAAATAGCATGAAACCTAGGTGAAAATTCAAAGTCTAGGTTCGGATGTTTAAAAACCTGAGATTTACTGATAGTACAGCACATTCTACATTTCGAACATGGAAAGGTGCCAAAAGGCAAACTTTCCACTGATTTGCTGTAACTATCTCTACAAAGCAATTGCTTCAAATTCTTGTTTTTATATACAAAGGCGGGTGTATCCCCTATAATGTCAACAGTAACCCTTTCAACCATTAACAGATGCCAGTTGCGTTCAAGAACCTTTTGCATAAGTGAATTATCATTGGTATACTTTGTCATAAAACAGACCACCTCATTTCTATCTCTTTTTCTTTTCTTATTAGAAATGATATTCACATTCCCATGAGTAGACTGACTAAAAGTGTCAGTCACTTGTACCTCATCGCTAATGGCCTTAGTCTTTGTGTTAACATAACCTCTGTCTCTGAACAGGGACTCGTGAGTTTGCCTCAACATTCAGATCACCCTCATTCCTACATATCCTTTTTATCCTATTAAATTGTCCTTTAACAATTATAGGAAAGACATGGCATGGGTGCATACTGCTATAATCAAGCAGATTGGCTTCCTTTTCTTGGAGGAGAGCGTCTTGGTTCTATTTGGGATGGCACGATTCATGCACGAGTAGATGTGCTCATGTGCCTTAGTGTAAGATTCAGCAGTCGAACTTTGAGTTCCCGTCTGTATGGGTGTCATGAAGTTTGTCACATCTGACTTGAGTAGCAAGAAGTTGGCTTTGGAGAGGTTTTTATGGAGGTTTCCTTACTGGGGAGTGGGGGAGGGATGTGGATGTCAAGGGTAATTAGCTTATGGTCAGACCTGACCGAGGGGGTGACCATAGGTGTGGAGCATCGATTTCCCCATGTTAGTAATGACCAGGTCTAGGATATTGGAGCCCCTGATCTGGACAAAATCCGTGTTGGGCAGAGGTAACAGATTTTCTTGGAGTAAGTAGTATAAAAGCTTATGAATACATTTTTCTAAGATCTTGGAAAGGGGACAAGATTGCAGTTGGTCTAAAGTTTATTTCAGTGGAGTTTCCCTCTTTATGAAGAGGAATGATGTAATTTTTTTTCCAGAGATTTGAGACATATGACTCACAAATGGATCGATTGATCAAGATAGAGATTGGGTAGACAATAGAGGGGGCAACAGTCTAGACATTCATATGAGAGACTGTCTATGGAGAGTAAGCAGGGCTTACGTTTGTGTAATGTATTTATATATATATATATATATATATATATATATTTATATATATATTTATAGATATATAAGAAGTAGAGATTTTAAGTTGAAAATGGCATTGTTAGAGGTTTGAAATTTGTCAGGGGTGGCAGGATTCTGTAGGAAGATTTGGGTGAGGGTGGCTATTGAGTCTATAAAGTGTGAACTAAATTTAGAAGCAGTTTCTAAGGATGACATGTTTGGACAAGGATTATAGTTAGTAGGAGTTCCAAGGTGTAATGTTTTCTTGATAGTGGACCAAAATTTGGGGCGTTCGTCTTTGGTTATCCTGTGGGGTGAAGTAATATTTCTTATCAGAAGTCACTTTTTTGTGTCATGTTTAAGTTGTTTGTAGATCTGTAGGTGAGCTTGAGATTTGTATTTTTGCCAGTTTCTCCAAGCTTTTTCTCTCTCTCATACATTAATTGTCTACTAAAAGTGGATAGCCGGGGTGATTGGGTGAATTTACCTCTTTTTTTCTAATAGAAGCAAGGTTATTGAGAATGTTAAGAAATGTATTACATTTTAGAACAGCATTATCCAGTGGTAGGGAATAGTGGATGGACCATTTAATGTTAAGGATGTTAAAGATCTTGGAATTGAAATTTGAGAGGTTACGGCAGTCTTTATAAAGGTGCTGTTTGATATGGTGAGTGGCTAGTCTCCTAACATAGGTTGGATGTAATCACTGAGGGAGTCTGGGAGGGTTTTTGCAGAGTCATAAAGGTTTGGATTTGAGACTAGAATCCAGTCCAGAGTAGTCCCAGTGTTATTAGCTTTGTTGAAATGAGTACGAGAAGTTGAGTTGTCTGAAACCATATAGATTGATACTAGTGGAAGGGTAGTCTGATGTGAAGGTTTGCCAGTTAATATTGACATCACCAAGGATTATTATTCCATGAGAAATGGAACTAGACGCTCTGTGTAGGATGTCTCCCAGAATAGGGATGTTAATTCCTGGGAAATGTATAGGGCAATTATACATAGTGTTTGATGCTCATTTAATTTACAATGAAAGGCAAATATCTCTGCACAAAGGAACTTTGGTAGAGAAATATGAGGAGGAGAGACAGAGATATAGTTAGAAAACCATGATTGCTACACCACCACCTTATTATTTAATCTGCTAGTGTGGATAATGGTATAGCCAATGAGGAGAAGTTTAGTGTCTTTTATATGTGGTTTGAGCCAAGTTTCTGTAATAATAATAATAATAGTAATAGTCTGGGGAGTAATGAGTGATCCAGGAATGAAATTCAGAGAATTTGTTTACTATACAGTGAATATTCATGGATGAGATTTTCAAATTTTTAGTAGATGTTGTTACAGTAGAAGAGGGATTGGGTGGAGAAGAGAGGCAGTCGGGACTTGGGTTTAGGTGGACATTGCTGCATAATATGATGATCTTACAGTATGCATACACTAGTGAGGGTTTTGGTATGTTGGTATTAAATTTTACCTTATATGGGTTGGGAGAAGAGTTAAAAATTTTATATCTGAAAATGAGATGGGGGTAAGCCAAATAAGCTAAGAAGCAGTAGTAATAGTAAACGTCTGACAAGTGACAGACACTGTGAGTAAGGGTGGGGGATTGAGAAATAGGTGCGATAAGTATCATATAGCATGTAAGGTATGATAGTAGTAGGAGCATGTTTGATATATATTAGAAACAAGAGTCTTGAAGACAATGATGGAGAATAGATGGTGTGTGTGTGTTGTGTGTTTTGTGTGTGTGTGTGTGTGTGTGTGTGTGTGTGTGTGTGTGTGTGTGTGTGTGTGTGTGTGCACATCATCTGTTCTCCATCACTAACAACATGTTCTCTCTGTTCTACTTGAATCACTTTTCAATTGGACTGTACAATCAGGTTTTATGCCCAAGGAGTAGAAGATGGCTGCAGTGACTTCACTGCACAAAGGAGTTCCAATCACTGATCTGGGTAACTGAGGCTCATATGTAAGTGTATGGACATGATAAATGAGGACATAGCTACCCTGCAAATACTAGACCCATCACAGTTCAGCTTTGTCAAAGGAAGGTCAGGCCTATTAAATCTGATGGACTTTTTTTGAGAGGGTCACTGAAGCAATGGATGAGGGCAAAACTACACACACAGCTTACCTCGACCTGGTCAAGGATGTTCATACAATACTATACTCTGGCATTATAGGCAAGCTCACTAAATTAGGTATAAACCCTTTTATCACCCTCTGGATAGCTGACTGTCTCACTGATAGGACCCAGGAGGTCAATATAGGTGAGGCCACCTCCACCAAGAGGCTGGTCACTAGCAGGTTCCCCCAGGGCTAGGTGCTTGGCCCACTTCTTTTTGACATCTGTTTCTCTGAAGTGGGAGTAAAAGCTGAAGGTTTATGGCTGACATAAGTTTGCAGAAGATTGCAAGCTGGGGGCTTTCATTGACTCCCCTGCAGACACCAACATTCTGTAAATATGCCTATGTCTGACTAACAAATGGTGCCAAAGCCACTGTGTTAAACTCAGTGCTAAGAAATGTGTAATTGTACCCTTTGGGAAGTCAACCATCCTGGCTAATTGCCATGTTGATAATATGCCTTAATAATCGACCCAGTGGTGAGGGATCTGGGTTACTCCATTAGACAATAGCCTTACCTTCGACCACGACATGACCACAGTGGTGAGGAAAATCCTTTTATGTTGCACAGCTTATAAGTAAGGGCATGACATCTTGCTCCAAAGAGGTCATTATCCCACTGTACTCTGCCCTTGTCAGACCAGTCATAGAGAACAGTGCTTCCTTCGACATGTACCTTACCAGACATATGCAGCAACTAGAGCAACATCAGAGGTTCCTTAAAAAGAATACAAGGTATAACAAGCCTGCTTTATGCAGAGTACCTCAAAGCTCTTCCACCCTACTCAGTCTTATATAGGTTGCTGAGGGGTGATCTATGTCTGGTTTGCAAGCCATCTGTTAACCCCACACTTACTAATCTCCTGCTTAATTCATAAATCAAACAGTACTAGAAATACAAGGTCTAAAGACCTGATTTTTGTCTGACTTGCACAGAATACGCTAGAGAGACAGATGTGTCCCAGAGACTGCTCCTCCTATGGAACAGGCTTCCATCCTTGTGAAAATGAGTTTGTCTCTTACCCAATTTCAGCACATCTTAGACCACTGGATGCTCATGGGCAGAGGTAGCTTATAAATGCCTAGCTCTCAGTGTGCTATTTGGTAGCTTATAAATGCCTAGCACTCAGTGTGCTATTTGGATACAGGACATCATTATTCTTTCAGGAAAACTAGGCTTGACTTAAAAAGCCCAGCCCCCTCCCCGGAATATTAGCTTAGTAACAGTCTATGAGGTGAAGTCTGAGAAATAAGGAGAGTAGGATTTTGGATACAAATCTTTAAGGAGGATAGAACTATGCCAATATGGAAATGGAGAGAGGAGATTTTGCCATTAGGGGTGACCACAAGTAGGGTATAGAAAATGGGTGAGGGGAGCTCTGGAATTTACTGGAGAAAATTGGCAGAGAAATCAAGGTATTGAGGTAACTAGAGAGAGAAAGGGAATAGGGTGGGAAAGAGCCAAGCAAAAGATTTGACTGCAGGTTAGAGCTTGCCTTGCCTCAAGGGATTGAGATTAGATTGAGATCAGGGTGATGGACAATGCATAAGGAATAGAGGTGTGCTAAATGACAGAACACCTCTGGTAGAGTTTTTAGGCGAGACTAGAACAAAAGCTACTTTTAAAAGGTATAATTAGCAGGGCATGTAAAATGTTGCGCAGCAAGGGGAACAATGGGAGGACAGCTGTAGGTTTCCTAAGCATGCAACAAAGTCCAGAAAGTTTAGGATTTTTTTATGGAAATGTTTGCATAGGTATTTGTCTATCCCAGACTAACTTTAATTTTTCCTCAGGTAGATAGCAAATCCTAGAAGTGTGATGGGAAGGAGAGAGGTAACTGGGGACATATTTTTGGGAGTATAACAAGCTGATTCATTTTAAATGTTCCCAAAAGAGTACTGTGCCAGAAACATTGGAGGAGCAAATAACTGTAACTAAGGAAATTATTTTTTTAGCTGGGACACAGGATCTGAATTGTCTAGACATAGTAAGAGCTTACTAGGTTTAATGCTGTTGGCTGCCAAAAAAGTAGTTACTTGAAAATGGAAAACAAAATCTGAATTTACTGCGGTGGTGGTGCTGTGGTAGCGTTGTCGCCTCACAGTAAGACGTCCTGTTCGATTCTCAGCTAGAGCATCTTCTGTGTTGAGACATGCGTGAATGGGCGTACCTTCATTGAAGGTTGTGCGTCAGAGCTGGCAACTCGGCACGTAAAAATCTGCCAATCATTAGCGGACCGGAGTTCCACTGTGGCGACCCCTAACCGGGAAAAGCCGAAAGACACAACAGCAACTGTAATTGAAGTACTGAATATTTAGAGATAACAGAACTGGGGTTGGTATCTTTAAAAAAGGGAAGGAGTAAATTGCATAGAAATATAATTTGTAGGAACAATACATACAGACTAATGTTAAGTAGGAGGAATGAGGTTTAAGGGGTATCAGGAATTGTGCATTTTATGCAGTTTTGGAATGAATGACGAGCACTGCCTGTCGCAGAGCCAGTCCTGATGGCCAGAATTTGAAAGGAAATTATCCATGAACAACTTAATTTTCTAGATGAAATCAGACTTCTGTCCCCTTTTCAGCAAAGTTTCTGCTGTGAAAATGGTACAGAAATATCCCTACTTCCCTTCATAAACCACCAACTAAATAAGTTTATTCAGAATGAAACACAGGTGGTGTTTTCCTAGCTTTTTCTAATGCCTTTGGTGCTATAAATCCCAGCCTTCTGTATATTTTCAGCAACTGTGCCCTTTCAGTGCAGCATTTATCCTGGTTCTGTAGTTCCCTGAATGATTAGTCCCAAGCTATGTAGTGTTCTAGGTCTACTTCATTCTATAGCCCCCTCATTCAGCTCAGTCAGACCCGTAGCAAGGTTGCTTGGTGCCATGTCCATGCCTCCATTTGGTGCCCCATCTACCAGACTGACATTGAAGACAGAAAAATCATCTCAAAAAGTGGTCAGTGCAAACAAATCTTCTCAGAGTAGAGGCCAAAATGTAGTGTTCAGACTGTATTAGTGAGTTAAGCATAATGCTTTCCTGAACATTATGAAACACTTCTGCTAAACTGTAGCAGAGTTGTACCAGTTCCTTGCTACAGTTCGGAGAGCACAAACACTGCTGGTCATTTAAACTGTTACTGTCGCATAAGTGATTGACAATGATTGCAGGGATCAGTTGGGACGACTTCTACATTGTCACCTGTGCCACCAAACAGATAGTGCACAGGGTAGCCCAACCTTTCCTGCATCTGTGCTCTTCTCATGCTTTAGGGATCATTACTGTGTTCTGTTTTAACTTTTTTTTTCCTGGCAGTGCTATGTAATTGCATCACAAACCTTCCAGTGTCACTTAACATAACATACGAGTGAGCAGTTTTCTTTTCAACAGTGACATCTGTAGACATCTTCATACTTGCTTTGTATAGTTACAAAAAGTGGTTGCTTTCCCCAGGTTTTTCTGTCTTCATTTTATAAAGATGTTTAAAAAAAATCACTTAAGACATAAGCAAACATACAGTAACAGAAAATAAAACAAACCATATTACATTTTTTTTCATTTTCATAAACTATAAATCGTTTATCTTTTCTGTGTAATTATCAGTCCAGCATTAGATAAATTGCTGAATTCCTGCCTTTCCTAAAACCTCACTATTCCTCCTGGACATTATTTTTCACATATTGTCCCCACATTTTCCACTTATTTCTATGTAATTTGCTCCTTCCCTTTTCTTAGGATCCTGCTTCCAGATGTTATTTGTGTTTCACTGTTGCAGTCATTACATTTGGGTTATCTGCTTGCAGGTAGCCCTCAGTCGGCCTGATTATCAAAGTCTTGGGTCCTGCGTCGGTTGCAGTCTCATCTTCCATGACGTCAGGTAGTCAGGGGTATAAAACATAGTAGATGACACTTCTCTGAAGTACAGGCCAATAATAAGGGACTCTGGCTAACAAAGTTTGCAGATGACTGCAAACCGGGAGCCATTATTGAATCCCCAAATGATGTGGATAGTCCACAAAAGGGCATTGCAGGAACAGATGCTTGGTGCCAGAGCCATGGGCTCAATCTTAATGCCAAGAAATGTATAGTTATCCCCTTTGGGAAAAAAAATGTACCCATGAATTACCACATAAGTGGCAGTACACTAAACACCGAAAGTGTGATGAGAGACTTAGGGACATAGGTGGACAGTGGTCTCACCTTCAGTAACCACATCGCCACAACAGTCAGGAAATTCTTCTATGTGGCACACCTCATCACTAAGGGCTCTTCTTCCAGAAAGGAGGAGGTCATTGTCCCACTGTACTCATCCCTCATTAGACCCATTATAGAGTACAACGCCCTGTTTAGTATGTGCCTCACAAGACATCTGCAACAGCTGGAAAGGCCACAGAAATACCTCACTAAAAGAATCACAGGCCTAAAGCAAATGCCCTATGCTGACCATATAAAAAAACTCCAGCTGTACTCTGTGGCATATCGTCTACTTATAGGTGATCTCTGCTTAACATACAAGGCCATGTCAAACCCTGAGCTGTTGGACATGCTCCAATTAAAGAAATTCCAATCCCTCAGAGCCACACGCTCCAGGGATCTAAACCTTGTCATCACAGTGAGCAAAACATGCTGGAGGGATAGGTTCCTGACCCAGAGACTCCCCATACTCTGGAATAGACTGCCCATAAATGTCAAGTAGAGCGCCTCCTTGGCCCTCTTCAAAAGGAACCTTGACGATTGGATGGGAGATAGGAAATTCACTCCAGGGATCACGTCAGTCGCCCTGCTAGACAGGGGTCCAGGGAAGTAAATATTGTCATAAGAAATATCTGGGGAATTGTTTGGCTAGGCTTGTATAGGCCCTAGGGCCGATAGCCTAGTACCAACCTGTGAGTACTCTGGAGAGAATTGTTAAAACCTGCCAACTCATTACATTCCCAAAACGCATGTTCCCAGTTACCTTTTTCTACCTCATCACACCTCCAACATTTGCTGTTTACCTGTGGAAAAATTCTTTGAAGTCTGCTTTGGGTAAAAAATAAATACCTATGTAAAGTCTTCCAAGCAAAAGTCATAAATCATCTGGACTTTGAATACTTGGGAGCCATACATTTGTTCTCCCATTGTTCCATTTTAAGTTGCTTTTCCAGTCTCTCTTCCCAATGTTTTCTAACCTCCTCTAATTGGTTCCTATAGTTATCCCACAATATTTGACAAGCCTATAGTTATCCCGTTAACAGCAGGTTCTGTTCTTGGTTCAACTAAAAACTTCACCAGAACAGGTCTTTCACCTAAGATTCCCCTATTCCTTTCTCTTAGCCTATACTTTCTCAATCCCTGGTGGAGAAGATAGTCTCTAACCTGCAGTCCAAATGTCTTCTTGGCCTCTTCTCACTCTTACCTTCCCTTGTGTAGTTATTTGCCCTCAGCACCTTAGTTCCTTTGCCAGTTTTATTACAGTAAATTCCAGTCCCTTTTGCCTATTTTCTATACCCCTAGTCGTAGTCCTCCCAATTGGGAAAATCTGTCTTCTCCATTCTCCTATTGGATTAGTTCTTAGAATACTTTATGCTACTTTATGAATATATTATTCTGTATGGCTGTTATTCTCCTTAAGAATCTGCACCCGAAGTCCCACTCTCTCTATTTCTTGAACTTGTCCCCAGGTTCATCATCATCCCTTTCCATTTTGAATTATAACATCCTTCTTGTGTTATGTATGTGAGCTTTAACTGTGTAGCTCTAAAATATCCCTTCAAAATTAGGTAATCCTAAACCACATTGCACTATTGGAAGGATCAACTTATCCCACTCAACTCTTGCCTTCCACTTCTCCCAGATAAATTCTTTCAGCTCTTCATTATTGTCCGCAACTTCTCTAGTTGGTAAAATATGCCTGACCCATATATAAAATTAAAGTGATTAAAAACATTTTACTGCTTGTATCCAACTATCCATATCCATAAGCAAGAGTTTCCAGTTTTTGTTTGTGTATTATCTTTTGTTTAGTCTCTTCCCACATATCCTTAGCTGCCATAGCAAAAGCCTTTTTAATCCATAGTCCTAAATACTTAATCTTATGTCCTCATAAATATGGGTATTGCTGAACCAATTTTTTTTATGGGTGCACAAGTTACTGCTATAGCCTTTGTTTTATTTTCATTAATTTTATATCCCAAAAGGCTTGAAACTGTCTCAGAATGCTCCACAACACTGAGATATCCTTTAATGGATTTATCAGGTTCAAAATAATACCATCTTCAAATAACGCCAGCTTTTCTTGATCACCATACTAATTATGTCCTTGCATTTCTGAGTTCTTTATTTTTCTTTGCCAGTGTGTGTCTAAATATAAAACAAATAACAGGTGGGAAAGGAGGACAACCAAATTCCTCTGTTCAAACAAAACTTATTGGAGAAGAACCCTCTTCCTTTAATTTTTGCCTCTTATAACTGCAGGGGTGATGCTGTGGTAGCGTTGTCGCCTCACAGTAAGATGTTGTCCTGTTCTATTCTCAGCTAGCGCGTCTTCTGTGTGGAGACATGCGTGAATGGGTGTACCTTCGTTGAAGGTTGTGCATCAGAGCTGGCAACTCGGCACGTAACAAATCTACTGCCAATCATTAGCAGACTGGAGTTCTGCTGTGGCGACCCCTAACCGGGAAAAGCCGAAAGACACAACAACAACTTACTTCATAGATCCTCCTAATTTACCTTATTATTGCACTAGGGAATGAAGGGCAGCCACGGTGGTGCAGAGGTTAGCGTTACCGCCTCACAGCAAGAGGTTCTCCGGTTCAATCCTCGGCTGGGGTGCCTTCTGTGCGGAGTCTGCATGTCCTCCCTGTGGTTGCGTGGGTTTCCACCAGGTGCTCCAGTTTCCTCCCACATCCCAAAGACATGCTGTAGGTGGATTGGGCACTCTAAATTGGCCCTAGGTGTGAGTGTGTGCCTTCTGTGGAAGGTTGGGCTGGCAGCTCGACACAGTAAAACTCCACTGCAAGTCATGATAGAACAGGTGATCCGCTGTGGTGACCCCTAACCGGGAAAAGCCGAAAGAAGAAGAAGATTGCACCAGGGAATGCAAGTGCTTCCAATACCCTACTTATAAAACCCCAGCTTACTCTGTTGAATGCTTTCCTTTGCATCAAGACCTACCAAAGACAGACATTTTCTTATGTTCTGCTTCCTTTTGGATCATCATTGTTCTAATGTTGTCAAATGTTTGCCTCCTCTACACAAAACCACATTGGTCTAGGTGTATGTTTTGGCACTACATTTTCCATTCTTTTAGTTACTATAGACATAAACCGTTTATAATCATGGTTTAAAGTTGAAATGGGTCTGTATTAAGCTGGTTCTGGTGGTTCTGTACCATCTTTAGGTAATGCAGCCACCACAGCTTTCTTCCAAAGAAATTGGTGCTTCCCTTCCCTTTAAAATACTGTTAAATAAAAATCTTCCAGATCCTTTATCATTTTCTTCCAAACTTCCACAGGAATACCATCTTTTCCTGGAGACTTTTTTGAAGATTGATTATACGTCATCATAATCTCCTCCTATCTTAATTGTTACTTTTTAAGCCTCATCTACCTCTGACCATGGCATCACGTCTTTCATAAATATTTACATTTGTGCTCTTAATTTCCACATTTCTTTGCTTTATACAAATTATAGGTTCTCTGGTTATCTTTCTTGTTATAGGCTGCCTAAGTTTGGCAGCAACCCTTTCTACTTTTTTGTCTAAGTTCTTGTGCTAAAAATCTCTGTACTCTGACGTTATCAAAAAATAGTTGCTTAACAGCAGTCTTTCTAAACATCTGCATATTATCCAGATACTCTCTTATTTTCTGTTTAGCACTCTGCATTTGCACCTCCTCTTCTTCTGTGAGATTCCCTTACTCTGTAATACTTCAACCATTGTCAGCCCCTCTAGGTATTCCTATTACTTCTTAAGCCTATCTGTCTCTTATTTCTGCCCTGTTTTAAAACTTCATTTTCATTTTATCTCACTCACTAGCTATAACATCTGAATATATTTCTACTTTTCCTAATAATTTCAACTACCCTTTCCTTAAACACTTTTCTTTTTACAATGTAAGCAGGAGAGCATCATTGTCTCATTTTTACTTCATTACCTTACTTTTTTAACTTAGTTTTTATTGGTCCATGATCTGAAATAGTTATTAGATTTGTGTCAATTAAATGCAAATTCTTTTAATAAAATACCTCTGTAGTCTAACCCAGTTATTGTACCTTGGGGAATAATATGTAAATTCTGCCCAAGTTCCTGCTACTGAATTCACATCTTCCATAACAGATATTTTCATAAATGTCTTCAGAAATGTACCGTAGCTTGTTATATGGATACATCATCACGGTTGCAAATCAAGTTCTAGTTCGTCCTTATCTATAAGTAATATTCCCTGCTTGAATGCTGATTATTTCTCCCAAAATTTTCTTACGCACCATAGTAGCAGTTTTTGCGAAATATAAATGTATGCCAGCATAATCCTCCACCTTTGTCAGTAGCCCCCTACTAACACAAATCTACCATTGTCTTTTTTTGTCCTCTTCTGTCACTGTTGGAGCCCCTGTAGCTGTTAGTGCAATTTTCTTTTGTCCCTGATGTTCTCCTGAATATCCATACTGAAATCCTTTTTGTCAAATTCACAGTGAAAGCTCATTACTTTCCAAGTGTATCTGCAGCAGTATTACCATTTGTCCACTGCATTTCTTAATGTAGTCTTCACTTTGTGGTAACCTTTCCTTTGTGTCTTTACCCATAAGTCCTGTTAAATTTCAAGGTAATGTATAGTGTATCCGTTATGATAACAAAGCTGCTGTTCTCATCTGTTATAAGTGACAGTGTTTTGAATGGATATTTCTAACTTGTATTACATGCACACAGTAATGTTTGGCAGGCTGATCCTGTATGTAATTATTTCTTATCTCCATTTTAACTTGTGTCATATTTGAGAAGACTTTTTTTGTTTTAATGAAAACCCTCAAAACAAAACAACAAAACTAAATACATTTCGTTACAGGTAAGGCATGTCTGCAAAATAACTTGACCATTTGGGCACAGGAGAATAATATGCTGATAAATGTATCAAAAACTAAACATATGAGATTTGGTAGGCATAAATTGAAAGGTGAATATTTAATACACCACATTCTGATTGTAAGTGTAGACTCGCTTAAGGACCTGGATATAGGGTCTATATTATAACGAACTATCAAATGATCGAACTCAAAAGTTCAAATTCACAACATATCAAACTACCAGAACAGCGATTTTTTTTTCCCAGGGAAAAAAAAATCGCTGTTCCCAAAAAAAAAACCACATTCAAACATTACATAAAGTGGGGGGGGGGTTGTACCCCCCCCCACACCCCCTGCTTAATTATACCAACTCCGAGATCACACTACAGTGCCGAAAATGGCAAAGTGACGGAAGCGGCTAAGCAACTTCTTGCCCAGGGAAAGAATTTGCTTATATGCAGCTTCATCATTTTGTGTTTTCGACATTTGAAGTTTGACCAAGATGCCTTTGACAAAATGCGTTTTTGGTCTTCTGATAGGAACCCTGGCTATATGGGTAGATTCAGCTATGAGTTGTTCTAATCATGTCTACCAATTGGTTAATGATAGTTGTAGAACTGTAGGTTATATAAAAGATTTTCCCCAAATCAACAGCTGCACTCACAGGCATTGCCTAACCTAAAATTAAGGTTATCCCCACTAAAGTGCATGCTACAGCCTGTGTTCCTGCTTACACTGATTGCTGTCTATTCTTTTCTTATCTCTGTTCCCCTCCCAAATTTGAAAAACGGCTTGCATGCTTTCAGAAAATATTAAATTTTAGCCTCAAGGAAAAGTTCACTGGCTGTCTTTAAATAAAACTAAATTGTACACTGTTCTGTTAGATGCATTAAAGCATTAGGGCTGCTAGGGACACTGTCTGTTTTCATTTCCCATAATTTCAGGCTTTATTTTTCACTAAACTTCATGCCATTATACCGTTAAATTTTGCATTTCCCCATGTAAGAATGGTTAGAATTGCTTGCACTGCAGAAAGCTCATGTCCATGTAAATGTGTTCAGCAATGAATTTTTGTAAATTTTGCTCAGAATAGAATGCATATCTGCCTTCAGCTGCAAACGTCTTGACTCCCACTGAACATTTGCTAATGGAAAAAATTAATCCCTAGGGATTCAATAATGTCTACACTAAGTGTACACCATTCTAAGTGAACAGACAACACAGACATAACTCACACCTTCTTCCTCCTAATTTCAGTTTTCCTACTGATATTCTTGCAGCTTTAAATATTGACAAGGATTCATAAAGGTTAACAGAAAGTGAAGACTACATGTACATTTAGTGTAAACTGAGTGACTGGAAAGCACAAAAAATGTGGTAAGAATGTTCTTGAATACATGTTATGTACATGTATTATAGGCTTTATTGAATCTGGCCCAATATCTTTGCAGACGTGAGAAACTTATTTTTCGTGGCATTCATAATTATGTCTTATTTTTAATGCATTGTTGCTTAAAAAACACTTTTTATATAGCTAAAGCCAAGAGCATTAATCTAGATTTTCACCCTTGTAAAAATAAGAAAAAAAAAATCTTATTTCTCCGTACAGTGCAATCAGTGCAGTTTTACACCCCACCTCAGCAGCCCATGATCACAACATATTAACATTAAACATGCGTTTGTCTAGCCTTTCTTCTGTTATACTGTAAAGCCTATATTTCTTAAAACTAAAAAAGTACTTGCTTGCTTTAATATCTGAGACATACCAGTCTTTGAAAAGACCCCCTCAAATTTGAAGTACCCCTGGCTACACAAAATAGTTTCCAGTGCCTGTCAGCTTGGGATGATATGCTCGACAAGCCACGATGCTTTGCTAGGGATGGCTTGCACCTGTCACCCCTGGGCTTTCGGATATTGGCAAAGGCTCTTGCTACCCCCATAGTGCCTTTTTTAGGCAAGGCTCAAAAGACCAACCCACCTCCATAGGTATCACAAGGGATAAGAAACTAAGAGTAATGCTACTCAATGCCAGAAGTCTAAACCTCAAGATGCACGCACTTGAAACTCTCCTTAGCATGGAGAACATCGATATCTGTGCAGTAGCAGAAACCTGGTTCAGGGCTCCCAAGAGCACCCCAGCATTACCAGGTTATACCTCATACCATGCTTTTCGGCCCCAAAACTTGGACCGAACCACAAAAGGAGGGGGAGTATAGATATTCATCAAAGATACCCACACCTCCAGGTTGGTGGCAAAGCACGAAGCATCAGAGACTATCCATGTGCAACTAACAGTGGGTAAAACTGCCTTCCAGTTTATAGCCTGCTACAGACCACCCTCCCAAACCCAGGAACCCCACTCGGCCTTTCTGAGAACACTGGAAAATATGAAGGTCTCTCCAAACACCATTGTATTGGGCGACTTCAACTACCGAAACATAGACTGGGAGCATTACTCTAGCTCCAACACCCTAGCCCAAAGGTTCCTAGAATTTATAAACTCAAATGCTATGGAACAACTTGTTACCACTCCCACAAGAGGGGAAAACATACTGGACCTGATCATCACCAACATGGGGACTCTATGCTCCAGACCAAAAGTGCATCCCTCACTGGTAAGATCAGACCATAAACTAATCTCACTGGATATTCACATCCGACCCCACCCCCTGCCCAGAAAACCACAGTGAAAAACTTCTCTAAAGCAAATTTCACACTCCTCAAAACCGAGGTGGAATCCTTCAAAGTCCCCAGGCCTGTGGAAAATACGGCCCAGACACCGTCTGGTCCCATTGATGCTGTGTTTTTTGCTTTGGAGAGGGCGGCTCTTACCTGAGCATCTGAGATGTCAGGGGGGCAGCACTCAGCTGGGATAGATATTTGCCCTTTTGGTGGGGAGGGGGGGGGAGAAGTTTGCGCTGAACCTGTCAGCTAGGATGTTGGCAATGTCTGTGGGTTCAGTGTATTTTTTGTCATTTTGGACTAATTCTGAGCATATCTGGGAATTACCACCCAGGTTCCTAACATAACTAAAGAAAGCCTTGTGATTATCCTTAGTGTCCTGTGCAATTTTTCTCTCGAAGCTGGCCTTAGACAATTTTATGAGTGCCCGTAGTTTTTTGCTAATACTGATAAGTGATGCCTTCCCTTTTTGGGATTTTGCTCTATCATTTAGTAGCTTCCTCCTTCTATTGTATAGTTTGTTTATGGCTGGGGTCCACCAGACAGGACGTCTGCCTTTGGAGGATTGGGTCTTGGTGTTATTTGGGATCGCATGATCCATGCATTACTGAAGGTGTTCATAGAATGCATTTATAAAGGATTCTGCAGTCCCAGGCTGCGTCCTACATGAACTCCAAGAAGAGCTAAACCCAAACATAAAACTACTGTTCAATCTCAGCCTTACTACAGGATATGTACCCAAAGAGTGGCGTACAGCAACAGTGGTCCCTCTCCATAAAGGTGGTGCCTCAACGGATCCTGGAAACTATCGCCCCATAAGCCTGACTAGCTTGGTCTGCAAAGCTATGGAAAGGATCATCATGGAGCTCATAAATAAAGATATTGGGGACCTACAGACACTGGATCCTACCCAGTTCGGCTTTGTTAAGGGCAGATCCTGCCTCTTAAACCTTTTTGATTTCTTTGAAACAGTCACCAAGGCCATTGACGAGGGGAAGGTGGTCCACACAGCCTACCTGGACCTCGCAAAAGCCTTCGATACAATACCCCACTCGGGCATTATAGATAAGTTCACCAGCTTAAATATAAACCCCTATGCCACTAGATGGATTGCAAACTGGCTCAAGGACAGAACCCACATGGTTAGAATTGCTGGAGCCATGTCAGACTCCAAACCAGTTACAAGTGGTGTCCCACAAGGCTCAGTCCTGGGACCTCTCTTGTTCGGTATATATTTCTCGGAGGTACAGGCCAACACGGAAGGACTGTGGCTGACCAAGTTCACAGATGACTGCAAACTGGGCGCCATAATCAACTCTCCAGCCGACACAAGCATCCTCCAAAAGGGCCTCATAGAAACAGACAACTGGTGCCAGACCCATGGCCTCAAGCTAAATGCCAAAAGTGTATAGTCATCCCCTTTGGCAAAACAAACTGCCCACAAATTACCACATAGGTGGTAATCCATTAAGTACAGAAGAAGTAATTAGGGACCTGGGGACCCAAGTTGATAGCAATCTCTCATTTGACAACCACGTGGCCAAAGTGGTTAGAAAAACATTTTATATAGCCCACCTAATCATGAAGGGATTCACATCTAGATCAGGGGAGGTCATTGTGCCTCTTTACTCATCCCTCATCAGGCCCATAATTGAGTACAATGCCCCTTTTGGGATGTACCTTACCAGACACCTGCAGCAACTGGAAAGACCCCAAAAGTACCTCACCAAGAGGATCAAAGGGCTCAAACAGATGCCATATGCTGCCCGGTTAAAGAAACTCCAGCTCTACTCAGTGGCATACTGCCTGTTCAGAGGTGATCTGTGCCTGACGTATAAAGCCATGTCCAACCTGGAATTAATGGACATACTGCACCTCAGAAAATCCAAATCCCATCGAGCTACGCGCTCGAGAGACTTGAACCTCAGCACTGAAATAAATAGGACATGCTGGAGGGACAGATTCATAACCCAGAGGCTCCCTTCACTCTGGAATAAAATCCCAGTGCAGGTTAGGCAGAGTCCCTCATTGACTCTCTTCAAGAGGAATGTTGATGAGTGGATGGGAGATTGTAGGTTTTCCCCGGGTATCACTTCTGTGTCACTGTTAGACAGAGGCACAGTATACTAACCTCGAAAAAGGGCATAGCAAAATAAATTTAAAATGGGTGGCGAAAGCCAAACACATTCTGGCTAGCTTATAAATGCCCTAGGGCAGACAGCCTAGTATGAACCTATGAACCTATTATATATAGCATGGATTTTATATCATTAAATGTTTTATACAAATACTAATAAGGACAAACATTGTTTTACTTGGTTACCTTTTTCCCCTTTTAGTGTTCATCTAAACATTATTGACTTAAAGTGGGGTATATGCTTTACAGTGCACCCATAAGTTTAACAAAGTCAACAGAAGTCTTTTTCAGCCACTTTATCTTGTAAAGCCATATTTCACAAATGTGATTTATGCTTTAATACTCTCCCATTTAGTCACTAATTTAATTGTTGCTGGTCTTCCTGTTTGTCTCCATCTCGCAAAACCAGCTTCTAGTTCAAGTCCGAGGTACTGCTAATTCTTCTAGTTAATTCCTGTGCTTTTTTTTTGGGGGGTCTCAAATATTTCCCTTTGGAACATTTGAAAATGTTTTACTGGCAAAGTCCGTCTGTGAACTTTGTGCAGAAGAATGAGAGTCCCATTCTGCTTGCTGGCTCAATTTTTGTTGGACAGAATTTATTTTCTCCTTATCCTTTACTGCATCAAAAGTCTTTAATCATCCAAGAAAAAAAAAACACACTGAAGGCAGCTGGAGACAGCAGCTTGAATCTCTCACCTGCCCGTCTACATTCCCTGATTGCTGGGATAAATTTGCTTCTCTTCTCCATGTTGTACTGTGAGTAATCATTTTTTACACACACACACACACACACACACACACACACACACACACACACACACACACACACACACACACTGCCATCTCCAGTTTTTAATACTTTGCCCATCTGCCACAGTCTTGTTATGATCAACGCTTTCTGCTCGTATGATTACACCTTTACTAATATAGTTCTTGGCTGCTTTCTCATGGCCGGGTTTTGAGCATACACTCAGTGTGTCCTTTCAGATAAATTCTGCTGTGTAACGCCAGTCCTGCTGTTTATTTGTGCTTTCATAAAATTAATGCATTCTGTTCCTTCCAGTTTCTCTTGTATAACATAGTCTCAGCTTTTCTCTACTGTTTCTGTGCTCTATTTTTTGAAGTGGCTGTACTTGAGAAGTCTCATACTCAGCAAGATTTTTCTTCATTTCAGCTGCTGAGTTTTGCAGTTTTAGCATATGTTCGTGTTTCGCTATTGCAGTCATTACACTTGGGTTATCCTGCTGGCAGGCTACCCGCAGTCGGCCTGAATTACAAAGTCCTTGGTCCGGCGCCGTTTGCTGTCACCTCTTCCCTGACGTCAGTGCGCCAGGGGTATAAAAGATGCAGCCAACGCCATTTTCTTCAGTCTTTCTTGCCGCGCGGTGCCCGAAGCAAAAGCAGTTCGCAAGACCAGTCGGCCGACTCCTGAGATTTTCAAAACTGAATTTCAGATCTGAAGTCTTCATTAAAGCTAAGTACCCCGTTGGAGAAACTTTTTTCTTGCTCCAGACAGATGTCAGAAAAAGTTAACATTTGTATTTCTTGTGGAAAGCAAATACCTCATAAGGATTTTCATTCTTACTGTATTCCTTGCCTAGGCCCTGACCACGACGTTGCTAGCTGTCGGTTTTGTGCTAGATTTAACCAACGCACTATTAAGCGTCTGTACGATTTTGCCTTTCATTACTTTGGCCGAAGATTTAATTATATAATGCCGTCGGAACAGCCGACGACCAGAGTTTATAAAAAGCACAAGGAAAATAAAAGGACAGGCATCCAAGGTCCAAAACCGACGACAAGGCCTCTGCTAGGCCAGTCACCGGTTCTCAGTGAGGCGCTTTCGCAGCCCCTGACGCCCGCTACCTCAGAGCCACAGGCCGCTTCCGACTCCCACATGGAGCTGACTAGGCCTCTGGATATTCAAGGTATTGGACACTCGAAAACTATTCCCTCAGATGGGTACGGAGCCGCTGAGCAGGCATCGGCTTCTGAGGGTGTTTTCAGACCTACACAGTTATATGTTAAGCCAACCTCACCTTCAAAGGCAAAGACTAAAGCAGCTCTAAAGACAAAGAAACAAGTACAGCATTCTCCTGCACAGACTTCCCTGCCTAAAAAACAGATGCTTAAAATGGCCAAATACCTAATTACTTTGATCAGGGGTTCCCATCCCCTTCCTGATAAGAGGCCTAGGCAAGAGACAGAATATGAATCTTCAGATCAGGTTTCCATTTCCTCTGACTCCTCTTCTGAGCAGGGATACTCCCTTCCTCCCTATGAGTATTCTGATGCTGAAGAGTCTATTCCTTCAGCCTCTCCTCCTGAGGATTATTCTTTTGGGGAAACCCTTCACACCATGAGGGAGCACTTTCACTGGGAGAGCCAAGATTACTCAGAATCTAAGAAAAGGCTCAGAGACTTTCTTTTACTCCCTCAGCACAGACCTCTTGCTATTCCACCTGTTCTAGACATAGTAGATGATGTATTTTCAGAGTCCAGCCTGTCTCCTGACTCTCTACCCCCTGCACCGGTTAAGCCAGACAGATACTACAGGGTTCCAGATTCCCACAAATTTCTATATAAAAACCCTGCTGCTGACCCAGAAACTATATCTCAGGGTCCCAAAGGGGTCAAGGCTTCCATTGCGAAAAACCCTGTCCCCTCTGATAGGGATTCTAGGGCACTGGACAGATGGAAAAAAGTTTACACTTCTGCTACCTTGGCTGTAAGGGCTTTAAATTGTCAGTTTCATATGCTTAAATATCAGCAATATTTAATGTCACTGCTAAAACAGAAAATGTTGACAAATTCTGAATGTCCAGATAACAAGGAAATGCAGGATTTATTGCATGCAGCTGAACAAGTGGGAAAGCATACTTTGCAATGTGGTTTTGATTCACTGGAGGCCTCTTGTAGGGCCGCTGTTACGGGTACTGTCATTAGAAGGCATGCTTGGTTAAAGGAACAAAATCTGCGTGATCATGTTAAAGCAAAATTATTGGATGCTGCTTTACAGCATGATACTTAGATGTTCATCGTGTTTCACTGTTGCAGTCATTACTCTTGGGTTATCCTGCTGGCAAGCTACCCTCAGTCGGCCAGAATTCCAAAGTCTAGGTCCGGCGTCGGTTGCTGTCTCCTCCTCCCTGACGTCAGTGCAACAGGGGTATAAAAGATGCAGCCGATGCCATTTTCTTCCGTCTTTCTTGCCGCGCGGTGCCCGAAGCAAAAGCAGTTCACAAGTGCCGGTCGGCCGACTCCTGTGATTTTCAAATCTGAATTTCAGAACCGGTCTTCATTAAAGCTAAGTACCCCGTTGGCGAAACTTTTTTCTTGCTCCAGACCGATGTCAGAAAAAGTTAACAATTGTATTTCTTGTGGGAAGCAAATACCTCATAAGGATTTTCACTCTTATTGTATTCCTTGCCTAGGCCCTGATTACAGCGTTGCTAGCTGTCGGTTTTGTGTTAGATTTAACCAATGCACTATCAAGCGTCGGTTCGATTTTGCATTTCATTACTTTGGCCGAAGATTTAATTATATAATGCCGTCGGACCAGCTGACTACCAGAGTTTACAATAAATGCAAGGACAAAGATAGGCATCCGAGGTCCAGAACCGACGACGAAGCCTCTACTAGGCCAGTCGCCGGCTCTCAGTGAGGCACTTTCGCAGCCCCTGGCACCCGCTACCTCAGAGCCACAGGCCGCTACCGACTCCCACGTGGAGCCGACTGGGCCTCTGGATACTCAAGGTATTGGACACTTGGAAATCATTCCCTCAGATGGGTCCGGAGCCGCTGAGCAAGCATTGGCTTCTGAGGGTGTCTTCAGACCTACACAACCATATATTAAGCCATCTTCAGCTTCAATAAAAACCCCGCTGCTGACCCAGAAATTATATCCGAGTCCCAAGGGGGGGTTACAACCTCCACTGCAAAAAAAACTGTCCTCTCTGATAGGGATTCTAGGGCTCTAGACAGATGGGGGTGGTAAAAGTCTACACTTCTGCTACCCTGGCTGTAAGGGCTTTAAATTGCCAGTTTTATATGCTTAATTATCAGCAATATTTAATGTCACTGCTTAAACAGAAAATGTTGACAAATACTGAATGTTCAGAGAACAAGGAATTGCAGGATTTGTTGCATGCAACTGAACAAGTGGGAAAGCATACTTTGCAATGTGGTTATGATTCACTGGAGGCCTCTTGCAGGGCCGATGTTACAGGTTCTGTTATTAGAAGTTATGCTTGGTTAAAGGAACAGAATCTGCCTGATCATGTTAAAGCAAAATTATTAAGTGCACCATTACAGCATGATACTTTGTTTGGTACTAAAGCAGAAGAGGTGTTGAAAAAAATGGAGGATAAAGCAAAATCCATGCAGACAGTCAAGGATTTCTTACAGGTACAGCCACCCAGGTTTAGCAGGAACTGGCCTTCTAAAAATTGGTCCTTTCCAGTGTCAGACAGACCACAAAGAGGCAGATACAGGCGTCCCAGAGGCAGATCTCAGCCCCAAGGCTCATACAGGCCTAAACAATGGGGTGCTTCTACCTCCAAAGCGGAGAAGACAAATCGCACCTTACAGGAAACAGTCCCAATGACTTTCCTCTACCAGTTCCAAGCAGGTTTCTTTTGACAGCCCCCTTAGGGGGAAAACTAGCACTTTTTTTCATCAAATTGGCAAATGGTTACCCAAGACAAATGGGTCCTGAACATAGTGTCCCAAGGTTACAGTTTCCATTTTCACACTCTACCAAGGTCAAAGGGCATGCCTAACCTGCGCCACAATCAATGTGCAGAGGCACAAAAACAAATTACAGCCCTCATGGACATGAGGGCCATTCAGGAAGTACCACAACAAGAGCAGGGGCAAGGATTTTACTGCAGACTTTTCCTAGTACCCAGGAAGGACAAAACCTGGAGACTAATACTGGACCTGTCTATACTAAATACGTTTCTGGAAGTTCCAGAAATTAAGATGTTGACTCTACAGTAGCTACTGCCCATTACAATACGGAAGCACCTATCTTTTCTCATCCTTTAATAAGACAGTACCTCAGAGGGGCCAAAAACATTAGGCCTACAAGGAGAGCACCAATTCCCGCCTGGGACCTCAGTTATGTTTTGGAAAAACTCACGCTGCCTCATTTCGAGCTAGCATCAACAGCAGATATAAAATTCTTATCCTGGAAAACAGCTCTGCTCTTAGCAATAACCTCTGCAAGGCGAGTCTTGGAGTTACAAGCACTCATGGCTGTGGAACCTTTCATAATTTTTCATCCAGACAGGGTTTCTCTGAGGACAAACCCTACATTCATGCCTAAGGTGGTGTCCAGTGTGGCCCTCAACCAAACTATTCACTTGCCTACCTTTTTCCCAAATCCACAGAACAAGGGTGAGAAAATTCTGCATTCTTTGGACATACACAGGCAGTTACGCTTCTACTTGGACAGAAATAAAGCTTTCAGAAAGACTGAGCAACTTTTAGTGTCATATGCTGCAGGATCACAAGGAAAGGCTTTCTCAAAACAGATTATTTCTAAATGGATAGGCCATTGCATCCATTTCTGCTATTTACTACATGGCAAATCAGTGCCTAAGGGCATGAGGCCTCATTCCACCAGAGCAGCAGCCACTTCAGCAGCCTTCCTCAGAGGAGTACCAACCAAAGATATCTTAGAGGCTGCAACTTGGAGTTCAGTGCACACCTTTACAAAGCACTACCACTTGCCTCTCTACTCTAAGTCCACAACAGGCTTTGCCACTGCAGTTCTGCAGGGCCTCATAGACTCTCCTAATCCTGTTTAGCCCAGCCACCCATCCTCAGCTTTGGGATTCTACCCAAGAGTAATGACTGCAACAGTGAAACACGATGAACATTGTACAGTTGTGTACCTACAATAAATGTAGATGTTCAAGTGTATTCACTGTTGCAGTCCAGGTTGCACTTCTCTATCCTATACAACTTTTTTGGTGTATTTGCTTGTAGATGAAGGAAATGTTATTTTTTGTGCATGCATTTCTTATTGGCATATTTTTCAGCCTACCAATTTGGGGCACCTGACATCTGGGACAAGAAAAACTGAAGAAAATGGTGTCGGCTGCATCTTTTATATCCCTGTTGCACTGACGTCAGGGCGGAGGCGACAGCGACCGACGCCGGAACTAGACTTTGGAATTCTGGCCGACTGAGGTTAGCCTGCCAGCAGGATAACCCAAGAGTAATGACTGCAACAGTGAATGCACTCTAACATCTACATTTATGGTAGGTACACAACTGTACTTTTGGTGTTAAGGCAGAAGAGGTGTTGAAGAAAATGAAGAATAAAGCGAAATCTATGCAGACAGTTAGATTTCTTACAGGTACAACCATCCAGATTTAGCAGGAACTGGCCTTCAAAGAATTGGTCCTTTCCAGTGTCAGACAGGCCACAAAGAGGCAGATACAGATGCCCTAAAGGCAGATACCAGCCCCAAGGCTCATACAGGCCTAAACAATGGGGTGCTTCTACCTCCAAAAGTGGAGAAGACAAATCACAGCCATATAGAAACAGTCCCAATGACTTTCCCCTGCCAATACCAAGTACTTATCATTTGGCAGCCCCCTTAGGGGGAAAACTAGCACTTTTTTCACATAATTGGCATATAATCACCCAGGACAAATGGGTCTTGAATATAGTGTCTCAGGGCTACAGGTTCCACTTTCTCATCCTGCCAAATGCAAAAGGTATGCCAAACCTGCCACAAAATCAATGGGCAGAGGCACAAAAGCAAGTTACATCCCTCATGGACATGAGGGCCATTCAGCGAGTACCACAGCAAGAGCAGGGATGAGGATTTTACTCGACTATTCCTGGTACCCAGAAAGGACAAAGCCTGGAGACCAATACTGGACCTGTCTATTCTAAACACTTTTCTGAACGTTCCAAAATTCAAAATGTTGACTCTGCAGCAGCTTCTGCCCATGCTGGGCAAGAAGGCTTGGCTTGTAACTTTGGACCTAAAAGAGGCATACCTGAATGTCCCAATCAGACAGTCTTGCAGACGATACCTCAGATTCATAGCTGGATCAGTGCACTACCAATTCTCTGCACTGCCCTTTGGCTTATCTACTGCGCCCAGAGTCTTCACAAAATGCCTGGCACCAGTAATTGCTTTCTGCAGACAAAGGGGAATTCAAATATACCCTTACTTGGACGATTGCCTTATTCAAGCAGAGAACAAAGACATTCTACTGAGGCATCTAGCGTTTGTAAAAAGATTACTAATTTGCCTAGGGTACACGTTAAACGAAAATAAATCAAAACTAGTACCCTCTCAAGAGATAATATTCCTGGGTGCAAGCTTAAATACAACTTCCCAGATGGCTTATCTCACGCCAGACAAACAAAGGCAACTGACTTCTTACTTCGAAATGTTGGCAACAAAGACCCAGTTATCTGCAAGAAAAATTCTGCAGGCTTTGGGCTTCATTGCATCCTGCATTCTGCTAATTCCATATGCAAGACTGCATATGAGGAAACTACAATGGTATCTAAAAAGTGTTTGGACTCAACATTGCCACAGCCTGGAAACATTAATTACCCTCATTCCCTGCCTGCAACAGGAGTTTCGATGGTGGGCACAGGCCTGTCACCACAACAAAGGACAGCCATTCACTCTACCCACGGCCAGGGAGACACTAACAACAGATGCATCAGATTATGCCTGGGGGGCCGACATGGCAGGAAAATGTATTCAGGGAACATGGTCAGCAAGCCAAATGCATCTTCATTTCGATCAAAAAGAGTTGCTGGCTGTTCAGAGTGCCCTGACAGCCTTCAAGGATCTACTTCATCCAGGACAACTGCTGGTAAAGACGGACAATACTACAGTCGTGGTACATAAACAAGCAGAGAGGCATACATTCCTACCCCCTCTGCAGACAAGCCATGACTTTGTGGAACACAGCATTGACTTATCAAGTACACCTGCTAGCACAATTCCTGCCAGGAAAGACAAATACTCTGGCAGACAAACTAAGCAGAAATCTCAAGGATCCTCACGAGTGGAAACTAGATCCACAAATCGTTAGCATGATATGAAGGAAATGGGGATGCCCAGACATAGATCTATTTTCCTCCCTGCACAACTGCCAACTACAGAGATTCTGCACAAGGACTTATCACAAACAGACATGGAAAGTGGATTCCCTGTCATTCAGCTGGAAAAGCCTTACAGTATATGCCTTTCCTCCACTGCCTCTCCTCCCCAAGGTACTCCTAAAGGTCAGACAAGAGAAGCCAAAAATGGTACTGACTGCCCCAGACTGGCTACGCCAGCACTGGTACCCAATCCTAAAGAGCTTGTCTCAAGGCCCAGCCTGGGCATTACCCCAAATTCCTCATTTGCTGACCCAACAAAACAATCATATCCTGCACAGCCAACTCAGAACCCTAAATCTGGCTGCATGGCTGGTAATGTAACCACGAAACGAACAAAAATAGGCCCGAACACTCCACTAGATAAAACCAACAAAATATTGCTCGTGGACCCGAAAAATGGAATCACTGTACACCATAAAATCCAGTCCGATACGTTGATGATGTGGAATGTGTTCCTTTGGGAAAATCATTCAATCCCAAGGAAGGCAGGTCTGTATCTTCCGAATGCCACATTCTTTTAATTCTTTTTTTTTTTTCTGCCATACTAGAACCCTCACACTACTATTTATTTTAATTTTTGTATCTTAGCAATGGTTCTGACACTACCAACTTTGTCTACTTAATGCCTCTTTAAGCAGACAAAGTTGGTAGTGTCAGAACCATTGCTAGGATACAAAAATTAAAATAAATAGTAGTGTGAGGGTTCTAGTATGGTAGAAAAAAAAAAAAAGAATTAAAAGAATGTGGCATTCGGAAGATACAGACCTGCCTTCCTTGGGATTGAATGATTTTCCCAAAGGAACACATTCCACATCATCAAAGTATCGGACTGGATTTTATGGTGTACAGTGATTCCATTTTTTGGGTCCATGATAATGTAACCATTCAGAACTCACCTCTCTCTAAAGCAGTTTATGGATGTTATTTTGGAGACCAGGAGGCCCACCACCAGAAAATCTTATACAGAAAAATGGAAGAGATTATGTGCTTGGAACCAGGCACAAGAAATGGACACGCTTGTTCCAAATATTCCTCAGATTTTACAATACCTAACTGAGATGCTGGACGAAGGCCTATCCTTCTCATCAATTAAGATCCATGCCTCTGCCATTTCAGCTCATTACAATACGGATCCACCTATTTTTTCACATCCACTGCTAAGGCAGTACCTCAGAGGGGCCAAAAACATAAGACCTCCAAGGAGAGCTCCAACACCTGCATGGGACCTCAATTTTGTCTTGGAACAGCTCACACTGCCTCCTTTTGAGCCAGCCAATACAGCTGACATAAAGTACTTATCATGGAAAACAGCTCTGCTCCTAGCAATAACCTCAGCAAGAAGAGTCTCAGAGTTACAGGCGCTAATGGCTGTGGAACCTTTTATTATTTTCCATCCGGCAAGGGTTTCTCTAAGGACAAACCCAACATTTATGCCTAAGGTAGTGTCCAGTGTGGCTCTTAACCAAACCATTCATTTGCCTACCTTTTATCCAAACCCACAGAATAAGGGGGAGAGACTTCTGCATTCTTTGGGCATACACAGACAGCTACACTTCTACTTGGACAAAACTAAAGCCTTCAGAAAGACTGAGCAGCTCTTAGTGGCATATGCTGCAGGATCACAAGGAAAAGCTATTTCAAAGCAGACTATTTCAAAATGGATAGGCCACTGCATTCGTTTCTGCTATTCACAACATGGCAAATCAGTACCTAAGGGCATCAGGCCACATTCAACTAGAGCAGCAGCCACTTCAGCAGCCTTCCTCAGAGGAGTACCAACCAAGGACATTTTGGAGGCTGCAACTTGGACTTCAGTGCACACTTTTAGAAAGCACTACCACTTACCTCTCTACTCTAAATCCAGAGCAGGCTTCGCCACTGCAGTTCTGCAGGGCCTCATAGCCACTCCTAATTCTATCTCGGCCCAGTCACCCAACCTCAGCTTTGGGATTCAACCCAAGTGTAATGACTGCAACAGTGAAACACGATGAACATAATACAGTTGTGTACCTACCATAAATGTAGATGTTCGGGTGTATTCACTGTTGCAGTCCAGGTTACCCTCCCTCCCCCCTTTCATTGCTGGGACTTATCTGTACTTCTCTATTCTATACAACCTATGTGGTGTATTTGCTTGTAGACGAAGGTAATGTTTATGTTAGTGGATGCTTTTTTATGAGCAGAATTTTTAGCCTACCCTTTTGGGGGCACCTGACATCTGGGGCAAGAAAAACTGAAGAAAATGGCGTCGGCTGCATCTTTTATACCCCTGGCGCACTGACGTCAGGGAAGAGGCGACAGCAACCGACGCCGGACCAGGACTTTGGAATTCAGGCCGACTGTGGGTAGCCTGCCAGCAGGATAACCCAAGTGTAATGACTGCAACAGTGAATACATTCGAACATCTACATTTATGGTAGGTACACAACTGTACTTTCATCTGAACAGGTATTTAAACTATGTTCCACTCATTTATTTGAGTTGTATATTGATTCACGTTTTCATTTATTTTAATCACCTCTGAATATATTTGATTTATTTTCCCTCTAAGTTACTGGAAGTCATTTCTTAAGTCAAATTTGAAGCATCGGCTGCTTTTTGCTGAAAAGCTGCAGAATCCTTCCCAGGCAGTGTTTTCTCTTCACCTTTTCTGGTTTATTTCTTTCAGGTTTTCTACATTTCTTCTTTGTTGCATTCGTTCGGGCAGTGTGCTTACTAGCCAATAACTGAGCTCCCCCCCCCCAAAAAAAAAGTTTCAATGGCAGTCTTTTTTTTTTAGTTTCTAATTTTACACTGGGATAGCTGAAGTTAAGCTGCTGATCAGTGTGCAGCCATCTTTAAAGTCCGTTAGGTATTTGGCTTAATATGAAGCTAAATTTATGATTTTTTGCACCAGCAGTTTAAACCAGCTATAACCTTCTTACCAAATATTTTTCTCTATATCAAACTTCTGTTGAGCTTATAAACAAGTTAAACTGCAGTTATTTGGGGACAAATCTTGAAATGTTATCTTTTGGGCGGTTCTTATTGATGTTCGTTCATGTACATCCTTTCCTTGTTTGTTTGGATAAATGCAGTTTGTGTAAGCCTGCAAAACCTAAACTGTAGTATACTTTTTCTTTCAATACATTGTTTTACTTTTGTCAAAAAAACTACCACAAAATGGAACTCGCTGTGTCTAAGAGAAGCAGTCCAATAAAAAAGTAAAAAGACACAGAAACGGCTGGTATATCCAGATCATATCTTTATTTCAGTGTACCAAAAGTAACACAAGCGCTTTCACCATACAGGCATCATCAGATCACCTGATGATGCCTGTATGGTGAAAGCGCTTGTGTTACTTTTGGTGCACCAAAGTAAAGATTTGATCTGGAGATACCTGCTTGTTCTGTGCCTTTTTACTTTTTTATTGTTTTATTTTTGTAAACTGTCATGACTTTACTTGTCACCTACATTTTCTGTCACTGTATTACTATCCCGGGTAAAGCCTGAAATTGGATTAGTGGTCCTCACCAGTCAAGAAATATAATTAAAGTCTTCACATCAAAAATGTTTTCAACAAAACTGACAAAAAAAAACCCTACTTTCTCTACATTGCTTCATGACAGATGATGCTAGAATAAGCACAGTGAGAATCACCTTATTTCCCTTTTATTGCATACCACAAGTCTTGCTGTACTGCTGTTAGGTTTGACTTCTTAGCCAAAACAGGCAGATCACTGAATTTGCTAAATGTGCACCTCTTAACTCCGGACACAGTGCGGTATTTCAGTCAGTGTCAAACTACTACACTGGCAAGAATTTTGGCATTATTTGACTTGCCCAAGATAGAATTTAGTTTTGAAAGAGCTGCTCTATTATCTACTTACTTGGTACTGAGATGATATTCATCGTTGTATGGTCTTCCATCGTTTGTCTACTAATAACTCATCATTTGGCATTGTTTTTCCCTACATTGTGGAATAATCTGCTCAAGGCTATTCTGTAGGGCATATGCATTTTACAATGCATTCACTGAACATTGTTAGATAACTGCTTAAAAGGTTTGACTTATTCATTCGTTTTTTTCTGGGAACATTTTTAGTCGCATTGCTTTTGACACTTTTAGCAATGATTCTTGCCTGTTTTTAGTACCACTGAAGAATCTTTCATAAATATATTATTGTTAGGCAGGCAACCCCTTAGCACCAGTGCCAAAGAGAAGCACTTAGGGACATTATGATTGGGACTCCACTGGAGGCAGGTAGAAGGGAGAGCCTTAATCAGTGATGTTGTAAACTAACTTACTTTTACTGTTCTGATAGGATTTATTGCAAACTCGATCCAAACTCGATCCAATTTGTTGGCCGCAGTTGATAGCAGGTATATTGCATGCATTTAAAATATGTGCAAATGTCCAAGTATTTCAGTTTGTCATATTGGCATTTGAACACCATGAAAGAGCTCAAGTCAGTATTTTTGGCAGTCTGCTGAAAGACGATTGCATATCCGACGCCATTACATCAGTCTTTCTTGCCGTGCGGTGCCCGAAGCAGAAGGAGTTTGCAAGTGCCGGTCGGCTGACTCCTGAAATTTTCGTTTTCGAGTTTCAGAACCGAAGTCTTCAACTAAAGCTAAGTACCCCGTTGGGGAAACTTTTTCTTGCTCCTTACCGATGTCAGTAAAAGTTAATAATTGCATTACTTGTGGAAAGCAAATACCTCATAAAGATTTTCATTCATACTGTGTTCCTTACCTAGGCCCTGACCATGACGTACCTTGCTGTCGGTTTTGTGCTTTATTTAATCAGCGCACTATCCATTATCGGTATATTTTCGCCTCTAAATATTTTTGTTCTCGGTTTAATTATCCAGAAATGTCATCGGTTAGCCATCCGACTACCGGGATTCTGAAAAAAATGCAAAGATAAAGACAGAGACAGGCCGCTGAGGTCCACAACTGCCGACGACGCTTCTCCTAAGCTAGTCGCCAGTTCGCCGGTACTCAGTAAGGCGGTTTCGCAGCCACTGATACCCGCTACTTCTGATTCACAGGCCTCTTCTGAGACCCATTCGGAGTCAGGTATGCCTCGAGATGCTTCAACTATGGAACCCGCGTATGTCTCTACCTTGGATGGGTCCGGAGCCGCTGTGCAGGCACCGGCTTATGAGGGTGTATTCAGGCCTATGGACTTGCATATTGAACAGATGCCTCCTTCTTTACTTAGGCCTAAATCTCGATCCATGTCTAAAAAAACGATGCCCAGGCCACATGCTCAGGCCTCTAGGCTTAAAAAACAAATGATGATAATGGCTGAAGATCTAATAACTCTAATCAGGGGTAGCCAACCCCCCCCCCCCCCTTTTAAGAGACCAAGGACTGAAGTTGATTATGAATCTTCTGATCAGGATTCTGTTTTTTCTGACTCTTCTGATGATCTGGATTTGCCCTTACCTACTGATGAGGATTCTGATGCAGAGGACTCTATTCCCTCTGCTTCCCCTCCTGAGGATTTTTCGTTTGGGGAAACCTTACATACTCTAAGGGAGCAATTTCCACTGGGAAAGCCAGGATTTTTCAGATTCAAAAAAGAGGCTTGGGGATTTCCTTCTCCTACGTCAGCATAGGCCTTTAGCTATTCCTTCTGTACTAGACATTGTTGATGATGCTTTCTCGGAATCTAGTTTGGCTCCTGATTCCCTGCCTCCTGCTCCCAGAAAACCTGACAGATACTACAGGGTCCCTGAGTCCCACAAGTTCCTTTTCAAAAATCCTATTGCAGATCCAGAGACCATTTTCCAGGGGCCCAAGGGCATTAAGGCTTTTACTGCTAAAAACCCTACCCCTTCTGATAGAGACTCCAGGGCGATGGATAGATGGGGTAAGAAGGTTTACACTTCTACAACCTTGGCCATTAGGGCTTTAAACTGCTAGTTTCGTATGTTAAAATATAAGCAACATGTTATTGCACTGCTTAAACAGAAAATGATGTTGATTCCTGACTGTGTGGAAAATAAAGAATTACAGGATTTAATGCATTCTGTCGAACAAGTTGGAAAACATACTTTGCAATGTGGTTTTGATTCATTAAAGGCCTCTTGTAGGGCTGCTGTTACTGGGCCTGTAATCAGAAGGCATGCTTGGCTTAAAGAGCAATCTTTGCCTGATCATGTTAAAGCTAAATTGTTGGATGCTCCTTTAACTCAGGACCGCCTGTTTGGCAACAAGGCTGAGGAAGTTCTTAAAAAGATGGAAGATAAAGCTAAATCTATGCAAACTGTTAAAGATTTTTTTACAAGTTCAGCGTCCTAGATTTAGTAGGTACTGGCCCTCTAAGAATTGATCCTTTCCAGCCCCTTCCAGGTCTTTTCAAGCCAAACCCAGACATAGCAAAAACCCCAGGTTTCAATCCCAGGGGACTCGCTAAGCAGTGGGGGGCCTCCACTTCCAAGTCTGGGAATAATAAGACTCCCCCCCCCCCCCCCCCCCCATGGTAAACTGTCTCAATGATTTTCTTTTAAAATTTCCAAGCACTTATCAACTGACTGCCCCTTTGGGGAAAGATTGCTCTTCATGCAAAGAATTGGGAACTCATTACCCAGAACAAATGGGTTTTAAATATAGTGTCCCAGGGATACAGATTTCAGTTCCACACATTCCCAACACCAACTGGGTGGCCGGACCTACACCCAAATCAGTGGGCAGAGGCCCAAAAACAAGTGCTTTCTCTCTTAAGCATGGGGGCTATTCAGCTGGTACCAGAAGAGGAAAAGGGACAAGGTTTCTACTAGAGACTTTTCCTGGTACCCAGAAAAGACAATTCATGGCATCCTATCCTGGACCTGTCTACTCTAAACACCTTTTTGGAGATTCCAAAATTCAAGATGCTGACTCTTCACCAGTTACTTCCTATGCTAGGCAAAGATACCTGGCTGGCAACACTAGATTTAAAAGAAGCATACCTGCACATCCCAATCAGGGAATCTTGCAGAAGATACCTATGCTTCAAAGCAGGCTACACGCATTATCAGTTCTCTGCACTGCCCTTTGGCTTATCTACTGTGCACAGGGTATTCACAAAGTGCCTAGCTCCAGTTATTGCATTTTGCAGGCAAAGAAATATTCAAATATACCCATACCTGGACGATTGTCTAATTCAGGCAGAAAACCAGGACATACTTTTGAATCATCTGGCCTTTGTAAAAAGGATTCTAACTTTTCTGGGGTACACCATAAATGAAAAGAAATCACACCTGGTACCCTGTCAACAAATTATATTCCTGGGAGCAAGCTTGAATAGAACTTCCCAGATGGCTTACCTCACGCCAGAAAAGCAAATTTATTTGACAACCTACTCCAAACAAGTGGCCACAAAAACCCTGTTGTCTGCAAGACAAATACTGCAAGCCTTGGGGTTCATGGCCTCATTCTTCTAATTCAATATGCAAGACTGCATATGAAGAAACTACAGTGGTATCTAAAAAGCCTATGGTGTCCACATTCTCAAGACCTAGAAACAATGATTCCTATCATACCTTGCCTATGCCTAGAGTTCCTTTGGTGGACAGAGGCCTGCCACCAAAATAAGGGACTATCTTTCACACCACCCCCTGCCACCCAAATCCTAACAACAGATGCATCAGACTATGCATGGGGGGGCTCACCTGGCAGGGAAGTGCATTCAGGGCAAATGTAACCCAAGTCAAATGCACCTGCATATCAATCAAAAAGAATTGTTAGCTGTACAGAATGCTCTGACAGCCTTCTAGGACCACATTCTTCTAGGACAACTAATGGTAAAGACAGACAACACCACTGTTATGTGGTATGTAAATGGGGGTACACATTCTTACCCCCTATGCAGACTAGCCGTGGCATTATGGAACACAGCCTTGAGCTACCAAGTGCACCTACAAGCTCAATTCCTGCCAGGAAAATTAAATACACTGGCAGACGGTCTAAGTAGAAACCTCATGGACCCACACGAGTGGAAACTGAAACCAAGGATTTTCATCATGTTGACAAGCAAATGGGGGAGCCCAGATATAGACTTGTTTGCCTCTCCCCAGAACTACCAATTGGACAAATTTTGCACAAGGACTCCCCACAAACAAGCCTGGAAAGTGGACGCTCTGTCTTTCAGTTTATGCCTTCCCTCCTCTGCCTCTGCTCTCCAAAGTACTACTAAAAATCAAACAGGACAAACCAAGGATGATTTTGATTGTTCCAGACTGGCCGTGCCAACACTGGTATCCCCTCCTGCGCAGTGTGTCATGATTATCTCCATGGCACCTGCCTCAAACTCCTTCCCTGCTGTGTCTCAGCAGGAGAACGAGATTCTGCACCCTCAGCTTCCAACACTGAACCTTGCAGCCTGGCTAATTACTTAATCGCTCCTTTACCATCTCTCAGCAAACCTTTGATGGATATCATTTTAGAGGCAAGGAGACCTAGTACTAGAAAATCTTATGCTGAAAAATGGAAAAGATTTTGTGCCTGGAACCAGTCTCAAGGCATGAGCACAGCAACGCCCAATTTACCTCAGATTTTACAATACTTAACTGAGATGCTTTACAAGGGCCTGTCTTTTTCCTCCATTAAAATCCACGCCTCAGCCGTTTCAGCTCATTATAACACAGAACCTCCCCTCTTTTCTCATCCACTGCTCAAGCAGTTCCTCAGAGGGGCTAAAATGTTTGAGACCACCCAGGAGAGCTCCAACCCCAGCCTGGGACCTTAACTTTGTCTTGGAGAAACTCAGTCTCCCTTGTTTCGAGCCAGCTGCTACTGCAGACGTAAATTTTCTTTCTTGGAAAACAGCTTTCCTTTTAGCAATCACTTCAGCTAGAAGGGTTCCTGAATTACAGGCCCTTATGGCAGTGGAGCCTTTCGTCATCTTTCATGCAGACAGGGTGTCCTTCAGAACCAATCCATCCTTCATGCCCAAGGTGGTATCCAGTGTGGCTCTTAATCAGTCCATTCATTTGCCAACCTTCTTTCCCAATCCACAGAATAAAGGGGAATGGATACTGTATTCCTTAGATGTGCGCAGACAACTTAGATTCTACTTGGACAGGACTAACCCTCAAAGGAAATCTGAACAACTGCTGGTGGCATTTGCTGCAGGGGCAGAGGGGAAGGCTATTTCAAAGCAAGCTATTTCTAAATGGATAAGCCATTGCATTCATTTCTGCTATAAGCACCATGGAAAACCTATCCCCCAGGGGATCAGACCTCAATCCACCAGGGCTGCATCTGCCTCTACAGCCTTTCTCAGAGGTGTCCCTGCCAGGGACATCCTAGAAGCTGCAACCTGGAGTTCTGTTCATACTTTCACCAAGCATTATCATTTGCCAATTTTCTCTAAATCCAGAGCTGGCTTTGCCACTGCAGTGTTGCAGGGCCTTATAGCGGGCCCTAATGCTAAATTCCTCCTCCCAACCATAGCTTTGGGAATCTACCCAAATGTAATGACTGCATAGTACAGTTGTGTACACTTACCATAAATGTAGATGTTCGAGTGGATTCACTGTTGCAGTCCTGGTTACCTTCCCTCCAGCCCCCTAACTTCTTTTGGCTATACCTCTATTTTCCTTTACTATGCTTAAAAGCCTTTTTGGTGTATTTGCTTTTTCGTTGGAGGTATATCTTTGTGCTTTTATGTTTAATTGCTTTCCATTAGGGGGGCACCTGACCTCTGGGGCAAGAAAAACTGATATAATGGCGTCGGCTGCATGTTTTATACCCCTGACGACCTGACATCCTGGAAGAAGGGACAGCAACCAACGCAGGACCCAAGACTTTGTTAATCAGGCCAACTGAGGGATATACCTGCAAGCAGATAAGCCAAATGTAATGACTGCAACAGTGAATACACTCGAACATCTACATTTATGGTAAGTGTACACAACTGTACTTTATGGCTGCAGAGAGAAACCCGATTCCCAATATGTATGACAGCGTCATTCCTGGATTGCGTGAACTTCACCCTAAGGGATTAAGTGGGCTTTAGGGCTCTTGCCCTGGGGGAGTGAACAGGATAGTTGAGTGGATGGGGAAGGCTTGATGGTCAGTGGGGATATCATGGGGAGGGGGGAATCAAATTACACTATTAACAGATGGATATGTTTTGTAATTTCATGTGGAACTTTTTTCTCTGCCCCTTCTGAAAATATATTGTGCCTGTTAGAATTAATCAGTCAGCAAATAAGTTATACAGTGGAACATTTGTGGATACTGACATGGCTGTATTTTGTTTGCTATTGAGTGTCTGACAGATCATTTCTGCTTTTCTCACAGGAGATTGGCATCAGCAAACTGCCTGGAGAGAAGTTAGGAATTAGTATTCGAGGAGGAGCTAAAGGTCATGCTGGCAACCCCTTTGATCCTTCTGATGAAGGGATTTTTATCTCAAAGGTGAGTATTCAGAAGTGTATTTCAAAATAATATGAAAAATGGCTTGTGTAGTAAGGTGTTATAAGATGTTTTTGGAAAGAGAGCATAAATATAGGTTCACTCTGGTGATTATATTTCATGTTTTAATGCAGTTGATAGTTGCAAGAAGCAGAGTGGTTTGTAGAAAAAAGGTACTCAAATTGAAGGTAGTAAGGGTATCATACAGCTATGGGGAGGTGTATTTTGTTGTCGCTGAAGAAGTGAATGAGCATTCCTTATGGCTTATCTGATGGGAAATGGAGATGTGTTCATGTATCTGAGCATTATGCACTTGAGATGTCAAAAGGGAGGAATAGATGTTCTTCTATTCCCATGTTTCAGTATTCTGTTCATATGGGTTTTATCCTCTTGCTACCCAAACGTCCGGCCAGTGTACAAAAGATGTCAGTCACTGTATGGTGCATGGGACATCTGACGTGACTCAGAGCGTGGGCCATAAAAGTGATGTCTGCATGCACCAGCCCTCAGAACGTCTCAGCTGCCAGTGGAACGTCAGGTGTTCCTGCCTTCATGGCCATCGGATTCTAGAGAAATCAGATAAGTGCCCAATTGGGGATCCTTTTCAATCATTGTTGTTTCTAATGCTTGTTCACGTCATCCAGAAAGGGCAAGTGTAAGTGCGGCTGTCCAATACCTCACAAGGATGCCCATGATCAGTGCTTGTTTTGTTTAGATAGGTCACATGACTACAAGGCCTGCACCATCTGCCAGGCGTTTGTGTCCAAAACTCTCCGTAGCCACTCCATGCGCTGAACTTATATTTAGAAAACCAATGTCTGAAGCAGTTAGCATTAGGTATGGAGGGTTCCGCTGACTTGCCTACCGAACCACCTAAAAAGAAGGCCAAGACCGTCAGCCCTACAGTTGCCAATGCACCTCCCCCATCTGAACCTCAACCTGTGGCCAACGTCAGCCTGGTTGAAGGCTTGGGCTCTGCCGCTTCAGATACAGCGGGTACCTATATGGAAGCCGCACAATCCTGCTTGGAGGGCACACCCACTGAGGCTTTTCCAACATCGGTTTCTGATGCCGAATGGGAACCTGCGATTTCAGTAGGACCGTTGGACTCCTCCATTTCCTTGCAGGCATCCAACTCTAGGCCATCCACAGTTCAGATGCCCGCTAGGCCGTCTCTCAAAAGGAAGGAAAAAGGAAAGCATGCATCTCCTACTCCTGAAAGTACTCCGGATTGGCAGGCTTTTAGCCAAAGCCTGTTTAATGCCTTTATAGCCTTATGGCCTACCACTCCAGGGACTTGCACTATTCCTCCTCCAGTCCTCAGCCACAGGCCTCGGGCATCAGATCCATCTCAGAGGGAAGGGGAAGAATACTCTGATTCTATTTCTGAAGAAATCCCTTTCATATGCCTCCCAGCTGCCTTCTCCTGTGGGATCTGGTTCCCCAGAGGAATAATCTGTTGATCCAGACACCCTAGCAGGGGATCTAACCTTTGGGGAAACTATTGCCAAAATGAAGGAACACTTTAAGTGGGAATCATATGAAGTGACAGAAGTTCAAAAAAGGTATTATGACTTCATTCAGATGGATTCCCCAACTCCTACTGCTGTTGCTCCCATTCTTCCTGCTTTCTTGGATGCCTTCTCAGCAGCATCCCTGAACCCAGACTCTCAGCCCCCTGCACCACACAGGCCTGATAGGTTTTATAAAGTCCCTGAGACTGCAAAATTCCTTAAGTGTCATGCTAAAGACCCTGCCACAATTTCCATTTCAACTAACAAGGCTTCTAAACTGCTGCTTTCCACCACCCTGCTCCTTGCTGACAAAGACAGCAAAACCATGGAGCGTTTGGGTAAGAAAGTCTATACTTCTGCTACTCCGGATTTCAGAGCAACTAATTGTCAGAAACACATGGCTAAATATGCCTCATTACTTTTGGATAAGACTTCCAAGAAATTGTCTGACTCCTCTGACTCTGCAGCCAAAGCTCAACAGTGTTCCCTAGTTGTCCTTACTTCTCAGATTACCAGGCACGTTATCAAGTGCAACTATGATGCTACTGAGGCCTCAGCCAGGTCAGCAGCGTCAGCCTTAAGAAGGTATTCCTGGCTATGCCTCCAACCCCTACCAGACGACGATAGAGCTAAGCTGGTTGATGCTCCTTTGGGCAATACAGCCCTGTTTGTAGCAAATGTGGCTGACTTATTACTTTAATCAGGGGAAGCCATCCTTCCCCCTCTGAGACCTAGGACTGAATTTGCTTATGGGTTGGGAGGGTGGCCTAATGGTTAAGGTGTTTGCCTTACAAACACAAGGTGCAGGGTTGGAGTCTCACAAGGGATAATTGGCTAGGCTTAAAATGGCTCGCAAGGGCAGTTAGCCTAGTACTAATCTATGAACCTATGAACCTAAGTCTTTACAGCAAAAGGGGAAAGAGATGCAGGACTTAAAACAACTACTGGTTTCCCCTATTCCAAAGTTCCAGAGGAATTATCTTGCCAAACACAATTTATCAGAAAACACTCACGTCCTGCTTCCTCTACTAGGCCTAGAAAAACTTCCAGGAAGCAACTCACTCCTACCAGAGCCACCCCATCAAACAGCCAGAGGCTGCCCTTTCAAGACAGGGCAGGAAGTGTGCGACTACCTGCTAACCTTGGAGTCCCCACCTTCTCCCTCCATCCCTCTCTCATTATGTCTCTCTCACTGTCTCCAAGTGTGGAGACTCATCACCTCAGACATATGGGCCCTTTCTGTAACAGAAGACAGATACTTCGTGACCTACATAATTTCCCCCAAAGGGAAAGGGTATCCCACAGCCCCCAAAAGAACAGCTCCCCCCTATTAAAACCAGTGCTAGACAACCTGATGACTCAGGGCACCATTCACAGTTCCACTGCCTGCAATAGGAAGAGGCTTCTACTCCAGGAATTTTCTGGTTCCAAGAAAAGATGGTCCCTGGAGGCCAATTCTGGACTTCTCACTTCTCAACCTCTTCCTTCAGATACCAGCCTTCAGGATGTTAACCTTACCAACTCTGTTCCCACTCCTCCTCCCTCAAGGGTTCATGGCCACCTTAGATATCAAAGATGCCTACCTTCACATCCCTGCAAGGCCCAGTTTCAGGAAATACCTAAGGTTCTCTGTGGAATGTTCTCACTTTCAATTCTCTGCTTTGCTCTTTGTGCTTTCCACTGCACTCAGAGTTTTCACCAAGCGCCTGGCTCTGATAATTGCCTTCTGCAGGACAAAAGGAATCCAGATATTCCCGTAGTTGGACGATCTGCTCATTCAGGTAGACTGCAAACAGACCCTCCTGCAACATTTACAAGTTGCCATTACTCTCATGTAGTCCCTGGGATTTCAGATCATTTTCCCAAAATCCCAACTGGAGCCTACACAAGACATAGTTGTCTTGGGGTGCCAGATCTGTACAGTCATAATGAAAGCCTACCTTCCGTCCGAAAAGGTGGAAAGCTTGACACACCACCTGCTTTTAGTCCTTCACACCACAGAATTGACTGCAAGGCAGTACCTCAGGCTCCTGGGCTATATGGCATCAACTATCCCCATGTTGCCTTTAGCAAGACTCCGCATGAGGAAACTACAGTGGTACCTCACGTCAGTTTAGATGCAGCACTCCCACCCTGTCGAGTTCAGGGTTCCCTTCCTGCCCTGCCTCGGACAGGAAATACTTGGTGGTTGAATCGGGTGAACCTCAACCCCGGTCTTCCCCTAAACCATCTCATCCCAAACAGACCATGGACACAGATGGCTCAGACTTAGGCTGGTGAGCAATTCTGGGGCATCTGAAAGTGCAGGGAGTGTGGCCAGTGCCATACAGGAAAGAGCACATTAATATCCGAGAAATGAGGGCAATATTAGTGGCCTTCCAAACCAATCTCCTTCTAGGACCCCTAAAAATATTTACAGACAATACCACAGTGCTGTGGTATCTCAACAAGCAAGGGGGGACAAAATCTTATTTGCTTTGCAGACTTGCTGTCCTGGTGTGGGAACTGGCCACCTCCCAGGGAGTGACTTTATAGGCGGTATAGATACCTTCACAACAGAATTCTCAGGCAGACTCCTTCAGCAGATCCGTGACAGCACACAAATGGATGCTACACAGGGATGTCTTTCTGGACCTGGTCCACCAGTGGGGTACACCTCAAATAGACCCGTTTGCCTCCTCCATCAGCAGGCAACTTCCGTCCTTCTGCACGAGACTACCAGAAGCTCAGGCTATGGCAACAGATGCCTTTTCAATTTCTTGGAAGGGGATTTTTTTCTATGCATCCCCCCTTCTCCCTTGTTCAAAAGTTTCTGCTGAAAATTCAGCAGGACAGATCAAAAATCTTGCTGGTAACTCCCTCTTGGCCAAGACAGCATTGGTTCCCCCCTCCTGTTACAGCTTTCCACAGGCAATCACCACAAGTTACCCCCCAGAGTGGACCTTCTCACATAGGATAAGAGATCCCAAATCCACCCACAGTGGCAATCTCTTCACCTCACCCTGTGGGTGATAGGATTCTGATCCCTTTCAGACACCTTTGCAGTGAGGACGTGGTCACTGGTCTGCTGGAGGCCAGGAAACCAAATACCAGGAAATCTTGCCTAAGTGAAGAGATTATTCGTATGGTGTCTCAAAAGGCAGTTGGACCTGTTGCAAAGTGAGACTCTTCCAGTACTGTCTTACCTGTGTGAACTGTTGCAGACAGGGTTAGCATTTTTATCCATTAAAACCCATTTCTCTGCCATTTCTGCATGTCTTCTCCTGGATCACCCCTTAGCTTCCAGACTTCCTGCAAAGCTGTTACTTAAGGGGGTTCTTCATCTCAGACCACCAAGAAGCCCCCTCCATGGGACCTGAACTGTGTTTTAGAGAAGCTGACATTTCCCCCATTCGAGCCAGCTGCAAAAGCTTCCCTAAAACACTGCACATGGAAGACTGTCCTCCTACTGGCCTTGACATCAGCTAGGAGAGTGTCTGAGTTACAAGCCCTCATGGCTATTCCTCCCTTCCTAATATTCCACACAGACAGGATTACGCTTAGAACTAACCCTTCCTTCATGCCCAAGGTGGTTAATAACCTTTCCTTAAATCAAGCCATCCACCTACCCACCTTCTTCCCTAATCCACAAGGAGACAGTGAGAGAGTACTTTATTCCCTGGATGTGCACAGGCAACTCAGATTCTATCTGCACAAGACCTGGTCCATCAGACAGGCTGATCAACTATTTATCTCCTTCAACTCCAGAACCCTAGGGAAGACAGTATCTAAACAGTTTCAACATGGATTTCCAAAGCCATTACCTTTTGCTATAAACACCATGGGAAATGCCTGCAAGGTACTGTCAAAGCACACTCCACCAGAGCAGTGGCCTCCTCTGGGGCTTTCTTCAATGGTTTGGACACTTCCACTGTACTTGAAGCAGCTACTTGGTCTTCTGTGCATACATTCACCAAACATTACAAGTTAGACCACAACTCTAGGGCCATAGCTGGATTTGCCAGGGCTATCCTCCATGGATTCCTGGAGAATTCTAACAGGCCACCCCCCCCCCCTCCTCACAGTGAGCTTTGACACTCACCCATATGTACAGAATACTGCAGCGTAGGAACAGAAGGACATAGAAAAGTTGTGTAAAATCTTACCATAACCATAGATGTCCTTTTCCATGTTGCGGTATTCCTTCCCACCCACCTTCCCCTCCTGGTATATGGCAATTCCGTTTTTGGCTGGCACAGGACTGCCATTACCCTTAGGGCGGGTTCCGACTGGGGCGCTCAGTTCTGAGGGCTGGTGTGTGCAGACGTCACTTTTATGAATCATGCTCTGTTAGCCACGTCAGACATCCCACACACCATGCAGTGACTGAAATCTTTTGTATACTGGCTGGACGTTTGGGTGTCAAGAGGAGAAAACCCATATGTACAGAATACTACAACATGGAAGAGAAGGACATCTATGGTTATGATAAGATTTTATACAACTTTTCTATCCAGCCATAGGAGGAATGGATGATTGAGCCGCCTATTGGACAGCACAAGCATGTGTTTTGTAAGATACAGTTGTAAATGAGCTTCTTTGGAAATAGTCCTCATTCTGTGTGGATGATCAAATGACAATGTGATATTAAGCTGTTAAAGGAATTTGGGGGGGAATCTTGATGTAAAGAGAATTTTGTTTAAAATGCAGGTAATTAGTATAAATTATAGGCCATCTCAAGAATTTCAACTGAGATATCTAGTCACTTTACACCATAAGATCAAATTCTTGGGAATTAATATATGTACAATGTTAAAGTAAACAATTTGAAGTTTACATGGTGGTGATGTGAGGAAAATGCAGTCGTAGCTAGATGGAAAAATCAACTGCTAGTGCTGGACTAAAGGGTTCAGGTGATTGAAGTGTTTGTGCTTCCAATATGCTTCTATTTTTATCAGGTAAATTCAGCAGCACTTTCCATAATACACATTCACACATTTATGGGAAAAGTTAAAAACCTAATTCTTCAGTATTTATGGCAGAAAAGAAGACTAAGGCTAACTTATGATAAATCAGCATTAAGTTTGGAACCAGGGGGTGGAGGGTAGGTTTTTAGATCTGCAGTTGTACTGGAAGCCAGTGAAGTGTAATGTAAGCATAATCATCCATATTGTAAAATAACATGGTATAGAAGACCCTCTTAGGAGAGCTAGTCATGCAGAAGAATATACAACCTACACTACTATTTGGGGTGGAATTAAGATGAGATAAAGAGGAAAGATTTAATAAGAGTAGTAAGAGTGAGCTTACAGTGGGCAAGGGCAAATTTGCTTGATTAACAAAAAGAGATAAAGATGGGGGCTTAACAGATGAAAATGTAAGATTTTCTGGGAATAGTTGCTAATATTTAGAGCAATGAGTTGTAGTGTGGATCTTCATGCCATATATTTGGGGACGAATGTTTAAGGTGACAAGCTTAGTTCAAGCACTGGCTTCTAGATCTATTTTAATATTTGTAAAGAAGGCAAAAATGAGGAAGTGGAAGCAAGAAACTCCTCCAATCTGAAAACAGTTTGTGAAATTGATGAAGTGGTTATATGACTTGGGCGTGAGAATAATTAGTGATAAGTTCATAACTTTTAATAATCAGTGCTTAAGGTATAAGGCTATATAACAACACTGACTAAGATTGCATTAAAAGTGTCATTGCCCATCTGGATATCCAGACTAGATGTAAACAATTAACAGTGATGTAGATGAAATTTGATAGAAAATACCCCTAAAATGAGACTAAGAATAGTTTGGGTGACAAAATGATTTCTCTGGGTCGTTTGTTTCATATTTATACAAATATTTAGGATATGTCTTAGCTTAGCAGAGAGAGAATATAAGTCAGTATTTAGTAAAGCTTGCATTGTTTCATTTCTGAATGACAGATAAGCTAGTATAGCCTTAGCCTGAAAATGTCTGTAGTCAGTGGTAAACAATTTGAGTCTGGTGTATTTGTCCATATATCCAGTATCCTAGATGGACAGATTTGCCATTGTGAAATGTTGAACAGACTCAAGTTTTTGAAGTGGGGCACTAGAATAAGTACAAAAAAAGAACGATTATGTTCCAGTATTGGCCTTTGTATAGGTTTTATACATCATGACCCTATTGAACTATCTGAATGAGGTTGCCGTTAACATTAGACCCATCTGTCATACAGCTCGACACCTAATGTTGTTGACCTATCTCAGGACAAATTATTAGTTATAGTTATCCCCAAGTCTTTATGTTCATGTACTTCTTCCAAGACTAACCTGTCAAGAATTACTTGCTTTCTTAAAAAAGTGAGTCCCAAAAAACCCGTATGTCACCCGGTGGATAGTCAACTGGCTAACAGGACTCAGGAAGTTAGAATTGGGATGTCCACCTCTACAAAGAGGCCCAGTCACAAGTGGAATCCCTCAGGGATCAGTCCTTGGACCTCTTCTTTTTGGCATTTACTTCTCAAAAGTCAAGGCCAATGTCAGTGGTTTCTAGCTGACTAAATTTGCAGATGATTGCAAATTAGGAGCTGTCATTGAGTCTCAAACTGACACAAATGTTCTCTAGGAGGGGCTGACACAAACAACAGGTGTCAGAGTCATGGACTAAAATTAAATGCCAAGAAATGCATAATAGTATCCTTTGGGAAGTCATCCATCCCTGGTAACTATCGTATTGACAGTGCATCCCTTAGAGTTGACCCAGTAGTCAAGGACTTGGAGAAACACACAGATAGTAATGTAGCCATTGATCATCACTTGTCTACAGTGGTGAGGAAATCATAATGTGTTGCTCAACTTATAAACAAAAGTATGGCATCTAAGTCCAAGGAAGTCATTGTTACACTGTATTTGGCATTCATCATACTTATTATTGAGTTCAGTGCCCCCTTTGGTATGTACCTAACCAGGCATATCCAACAATCGGAATGCCCTCAGAGGTTCTTCACTAAAAGAATACAGGGTGTAAGTAAAATATCCTATGCAGACCGCCTCAATGCCCTGTCCCTGTATTCTGTCTCCTACAGGCTTTTGAGGGGAGATCTACACCTAGCATACAGGGCATTGTCAGATCCCACTCTGATGGACCTTCTGCATCTCCACAAAACAAACCAGCACCAGAATTACCCATTCTACAGACTTAAACCTTGACTATGATATGAATAGGACCTGCTAGAGAGATAGGGTACTGTCTGGGATACATACCTATCTATGGAGCAGGCTCCCCATCCATGTGAAGCAGAGTTCCTCCTTAACCCAATTTAAATGCAACTTGGACAATTGGATGGGAAACCAGAAATTCATCCCTGGTCTGGCACCTGTATCTCTAATTGGCTCAGGTAACCTGTAAATGGTTCATCTCCTAGGCCCATGCTTACACTTATCAAGGGTATCAGAACTTGTCAGAGATTTGGGATGCATGGCTAAGCTTAAAAGAGACCCTTGTGGTCATTAGCCTAGTAAACACTTATGAACCTGACACTTGGATTTAAATTTTAGCAAACCTGTCCTCGATGCCTATGTATAAATGTCCAGCAGATATTTATTTGTAATTTCATTATAATACTGTGTGACGTACAAAAAGGCAATTTTGCAGTCATCTGTACATTTACTGACCCAACAAGAGTTCTTAACAGGGAAGGTTGATAAAAACTAAATTAAACAGGAAGATGTCCAGGACAGAGCCCTGGGGCACTCCAGTGGCAACATGTTGAAATTTTTAATGAACCCATTTAGTAGTTTCTCACTGCATACATTTAGTCAGGGTGAAATGCAGTCATTCAGACAGGGATTAAAGTTATATTTCCGCATATCTCTAATTATGTAACAGTGTATTAAAGGCTTTAGTAGAATCTTAATAAATTAACCCAAACATTCCATCCTATGTCAAGTGCCTGGGAAACTTTATCAAAAAACCTACATCACATTAGTAATTGTGGTCCTTTCGGCATTAAACCCGTGCTGATGAGTATCTCTTTTGACTACAATTATGATTGTTAAGGAGGTAAATGAGATATCTTTTAAAAAGTTACACTTAGTAATGTTTTCAAACTAATATGTCTATAGGTGCAAATTTCCTAGTGCATTTTTTTTGTAAATGGGGGGTACTTTAGTGTTTTTCATGAATGAAGGGAAAAATTCTTTTTATCAATATGCCACTGAAAATTTTGTATAGAATAGGACTTAAGGTATCTTTAATATTGGTAACTAAAATGGCTGGAGTATTGTCCAAACCCATAGAAGTTGATTTCTCAATTTTAGAAAGACATTTGTCAACTATCACAGCTGGAATTGTTTTGCAAATAGATGAACTTTCAGTGGGAATAGCATGATGTATACTAGAGACTAAAGTTGATTGATTTAAATTTGTGAAGTGTTCAATTCTGCAGCGATTTGTTTGGGATCATATATTTATCCTATCTAGGATTATATATTATTCTACTGTTGATGGTGTTTGATCTTATGCAGTTTCAGGTGTATGTTTAACCATTAATGTATTTGCAAAGCTTTTTTTTTGAGAACTACTAGCCAATTTTGATTCATAGTTGATTTTCTTCCTGATCATGGATTCTTTTAATTTTTTATTTGTTATTTAGATATATTCCTTTTTTGTATCATATTTTTATATAATGAAAAATGTGTTCCTTTGTGTGAAGGACATGCAGTTTTCTAGGTCACTAATATGGGAACCTAGCCCTTGTCGAACTAGGTGGACTAAGACTAATAGTCCTCTTACATGAGGTTGAAAGAATATTCTCTAGCATGGGATATCCATGATAATGCTGAGAGTTTGAAAGATCATACCAGTTGATACCAGATAAACTATTACAGATTTTGAAAGCACAAATGAAAATGAAAACAGTCACCAGGTAAGAAAAACAGCAGAATCTCCTGATAAGTCAATCCAAGTGTACGAATAAATAATTTGCACTGTCTGGAAAAGGCCGACTGGTTTTAATAAAGAAGGGAATTCAAGGAATGGGGATAGAAAGTTTCCATATGGTGATTATAACTGGATAGAGGATGTAACCAATGTTGGGCATTAGAGGTGTAACATTTGTGATTTAGTGACAAGTGTTTCACTGAAAATATTTTACAAAATTTGTAATTTTTTATGTACCTAGTTAGATTGATTTATGAAAATTAATGTTTTAAATACAGTGCTTAACATTCTCAACTGGCAAAGGACTGAGAAGCTGAAACAAATTGTTACAGTAGTATTTTGCTGCAGAGTGAAGTTTTAGGTGGTAGTTGCCCCACAAGAATGAAATGTTTGAGCTCACTTTCAGGTTCTGCACTAATAAGTGACATTTTTAATAAGAAACATCTTTATTAAGCCATCACTTACGACAAAGGCAATCATACATTTATATAAGTGAAAACAAACCACACCGGCACAATCCTAGTTGCAAAGATTTTACATCAAAAACTGTACTGAGACACTGCCAGCTGCAAAGATTATATATCACTTGTAATCTACCCAATTATTTTCAGTCAAACATTACATAGCTCATTTAAGTTCTGCCTTCTTTTAAACCTCATTCATCCCCTGTATGCATTGTTCCAACAATTCCCATTTTTCCTATGTAGTATGCTCCTACCCTTTTCTAAAGATCTCCGTTCCAGTTGTTTTATCTCTGTTACTATATTCACTACTACTATTACAGATGGTTTAGATTTTGATTTCCATTCTCTAGTAATTGCAATCATGAAAGGATATATTGCCAGCCTAGCTCACTGGAATTTTGTAAATTGTCATTTGTGAATATTAATATGATTTATATAGAAGTGTGACAGAAGGAAATGCTGCCAGCCCAGCTGTCTGGAATGTTGTAAATAATTGTATGTCATTTCTGAATATCAACATGTGCTTGTGTTACCAATGTATTAGATGTGTATGTTATGTGTATATCAAACTGCCGGTACAGACGTGTGTGTAAAGCACTGAGCTTAAAGATGTATCCACAGTGTACCCTACTGGAAAAGAACAGAAATGTATATACACTATTGTAATTGTGTAAATGTATAAAAACATTGGAAACTGGAACATAGAAGGTTAACTTGTGAAACTTCAGAAAATGGTTAAAATTAAATTGTTTTGTAACTGTTCCATAAAAGTTAGTTTCAGTGCAGCAAGGTGACAGGATGTCTAAAAACTAGGGAGCCTTCTGCATTCATTGTATTGTAAGTGTTTTATTGTTTTATGTCTTCCAGCAGTTGCAAACATCTGAAGGCAATGTATTTTCACAAGGAGGTGCTAAATGCTAGCATTTTCTAGCGATGGTTGTTGAGCCTGGGAACAGAAGTCAAATGACAAAAAGTGATGTCATGCTGCAAGTATCCCAGCAAGTTAATATCTAATATTAATTTAAGAACTTTCCAAGAGAGTGACTGGGCATTTTGTATTTTGTCTTTTGACCTGGCAGCATCCGCTGGAAAAATCCACTCACCATGTCTGTCTTGCCTTGCTTGTAAGTACGTTAACTAGGGTACAGTTAATTCTTTTAGATATAGTTAGGACTATAGTAAAAATTAGTTTAGATGTTTTCTGTATTTGAGACTGTCCTGCAGTGTTGTATTAAATACTGTGATTTTGAACTCTGAAGTTACTATGATAATTTACTGAATATTTTCTTTGTGTTATTAAATATATTTCAACCTATCTTTGTGGCTGATATTTGTGAGACAAATTTAAGCTCTGAGAGTACTTGCATATTTATTTGGTACCATTGTGCAGACCACTCCTAATAGCCTTGCTCTTGGTCAGACTACCATTTGGATTAATAGTAACATTACACAGTATGATTGGACACCCTTTGTTAAGGTCCTTAAATTAGCTGATAAGGGGTTCTGGTGGCAGTGATAACTACCTTATAGTCTGGGCAGAAGGGGACATAGCTAGTAAACCTGTGCCAGCCTTTCCCAGTTGTGTGTGTCTGTGTGTAAAAGAAATCTCCATGAGTGTGTCACCTACTTGGGCAGAGACATGAAGCACTGGTTGGACAGAGAGTGTGTTGGAAGACATGGAACCCTGGCTAAGGGCTCAGCTCTATAGCTGTGCCAGTGGGAAGTCTTATGGGAGATCTGGAGAAAGAGGGAGAAACCAGCCCCAGACTGACTGTGGTCTCTGTGTGCCCTTAAGGGAAATTGCACTTTACTGTGTGTGTGTACATCCCCCACTGTTGCCAGTGGTGAGGATTGAGGCTCCTTGATTACTGGGCATCCCAGCTGCTTTTTTGGCAGCCACTATAATTAGTCTCGGCAAGGCCTTACCATGTCTAGGCAATTTCAATTCTGTATCGTAGCTCAGAAAAATCATCTCCCTCATCACACCAATCTGCCCACTCAGCATCTTCGACAATGTATCTTGCAGGGAATTTTTAAAGTCTGCCAGCTCACCACACTCCCAGAAAATATGTTCCCAATTACCGCTTTCTTCCCCATCATACTTCCAATATTTGCTGTCTACCCGAGGAAAAATTCCCTGGAGTCTGCTTGGGGTATAAAAATATCTATGTAAACATTTTCAAAGAAAAATCCTAAATCTAATAGATTTTGTTGCATATTTGGGAGACATACATATATCCTCCCATTGTCTCTTTTTAAATTGCTTATCCAATCTCTCTTCTTGATCCTTTCTAACCTCCTCGTATAGATGCTTATAGTTGTCATGCAATATATTATATTCTCTACTAATTATTCCTTTAATGGCAGCTTCTGTTCTAGATTGTATTAAAAAGCTCTACCAGTACTAGTCTCTTGTTTTGGATCCCCCTTTTCTTTCTCTTAGCCTATACTCTGTCAGTCCTTGATAGTGAGGGCAGTCTCTAACCTGCAGTCCAAATAAATTATTGGTGTCTTCCCATTCTATCATCTTTCCTTCTGTAGTTATTTGCTCCCAATACCTTGGTTCCTTTGCCAGTTTTCTGCAATAAGTTCCAGCCCCCTCCTGCTATTGTCTATAGCCCTAATTGATGTCATCCCTATTGGCAGAATCTACTTTCTCCATTCCCATATTGGCTTAGTTTTTAGGATACTTTCTGCTACTTTGTGGGTATAATATTCTGTATGATTATAGTTCTTAAAGGCCTGCTTCCAAAATCTCAGTCTCTCCTTGTTTCTTGAGCTTCCCCCTAGTTTCGTCATCATCCCTATCCACTTTGAATGATAGTTTATTGCTTATAGGAGGCTTAACTGCGTAGCTCTGAAATGCCCATTCAAATCAGGTAATCCCAATCCACCCTATTCTATTGGAAGAATCAGCTTATCCCACTTGGCTCTTGCCATCTTCCTCTCCCATACACGTCCTTCAGCTCTTTATTAATTGCTATCCATAACGTATCCTCGTGTTGATAAAAATATACCTGTCCTGTGTATGACTAATGGGACTAAAAACATTTAAATTGCTTGTATCTTACTATCGATATACATATAACAAAGCTTTCATTTTCTCGGTTTTGTATGATCTTTTATTTAATCTCGTCCCACATATTCTTAGCTGCCACACCAGAATCATTTTTAATCCATACTCCTAAATAATTAATTTTATCAAGTACTCATAAGTATGGATATTGCTGAACAAATTCATATGTGAGTACATGATTTACTGCTATTGTCTTTGTTTTAGCTTCATTAATTTTGTATACCAAAAAGATTTGAAACTCTCTCAGAATGTTCCACAACACTGTAATATCTCTTTCAGGTTTTGTTAGGTATAAAATAGTATCATCTACAAATAGAATCAGCTTTTCTTGACTACCATACCAATTATTTCCTTGAATTTCTGAGTCCCTTATTTTCTTTGCCATGGTTCTAAATGTAATGCAAATAACACTGGGGGAAGAGGACAGCCCTGCCTGGTTCCTCTGCTCAAGTAGAGATTATCGGAGAGGATCCCACTCAATTTAATTTTCTCCTCCCATCCCTCATATTGCGTCCTAATGAACCTTATAATTTTTTCAGGAAATGCAAATGCTTTCATTGCCCTCCTCATAAAGTCCCAGCTTACTCTGTCAGATGCTTTCTCTTCATTAAGACCCACCGACAACAATGGCATTTTCTTACATTCTGCTTCCCTCTGGATCATCAATGTTCTGTTAATGTCAATTGTTTGCCTCTCCTCTATAAAACCACATTGATCCATATCTATCAGTTTTAACATTACTTTGCCATTCTTTTAGCCATTGTAGACATGAGCACCTTATAATCCTGGTTTAGTATTGAAATGGGCTGGTGTGAAGTTGGATCTGATGGCTTTTTACCCTCTTGAAATATTACAGCTCTCACTGCTTTCTTCCAGGATGTTGGTACTTCTCCTCTTAAAATACTGTTAAACAAAACTTTCCAGATCGTTATCAGTTATTCTCTCCTAGTTTGAAAACTTCCACAGGAATACCATCTATTCCTGAAGACTTTCCTGTAGATTGGTTATACATCACAACTTTTACCTGATCTCCTCCTATCCTAACCTCTAACCTTGGCATATTTAATTTTTCCATAAATATTTTAATTTCTATATTTTCTTGATTTCCATATTTCTCTGCTTTATGCACACTTTCATAGACTTTCCAAAATATTTGTTCACAGATAGTGATGGTTGGCTTTATTGGCTTGAATCTGTCCATTAAACGACTTACAAAGAAAAAAAGTCATGGGCATTCAGAATCGCCATATAACCGAAACACCTGATGATCTTAAGGGTCATTTGCATATATCCCATATGCCTCTAATACAAGAGGTTTGAGGGATCACAGTGGAAATTGTAGCTTGGCTAGAATTTTCTTTTTGCTTTTACTGATTGTTCTCTTATATTTTACAAATGTAGTATTTGCATTGTAATCCCACATTAAGTTGATGGTTTTATTACTGTTCATCTCCCAAATCCTGTCTGATTCATTTCCAACATATTCTCAATTCTTCTAGTCAATTCTTGTGCTCCCTTCCTTCCTTTTCAAATTTTTCCATTGAAACAGTGGAAGAGGTTTCATGGGTACAGTCTGTCTGTGATCTTCATTGCCAGACAAACAAGAAGCAGAATCTCCCTTTGTTTCACACTTTTGTTGGACAGACTTTTGTGTTTCCTCCTTAATACGTACTTCATCAATAAATGATTTTGTCCCTTCAGGGAAGAGTACCTTGAAGACAGCTAGGTACAGCAGTTGTAATCTCACACCCATGTGTCGACATTTCCTGAATAGTGGAATGAATTTACTCCTCTTCTGCCTGGTATACAATGAGTAGTCATTCTCCACAAGCACTCTGCTGTCTCCCACTTTTAGTATTTTGTCCTCCTGCCACAGTTTTGTCAGATTCAACTCGTGGTAGGATTGTATCTTTAGGTTGCTTTCTCATAACCCGGTTTGGAGCATGCATACAATGTGCCCTTTCTACTGCTGTGGAATACCAGTCCACTTGCTTATTTGTGCTTTCATAAAATGAAAGCAGTCTGTTCCTTCCAGCTTCTCTGATATAACTGAAAACCTTAGGTTTTCCCTACTTGTTCTGTGTTCTAATTCTATTATTTTTTGAAACATCTCTTCATAGGTAAGTACTAAGCTATATGCCCATGGGCATTTATAAGCCTAGCCACAGAGTGATGGCTTTCGCCTCCCCATTAGATTAGTAACCTGGGCCTCTGCCAACAGGGCTCCTGAAGTGATCCCAGGGTAGAAGTTACGATTACCCATCCACTCATCAAGATTTCTCTTGAAGAGGGTCAGAGAGGAGCTCTGTTGAATATGGATTGGGATTCTATTCCAGAGTGAGGGGAGTCGCTGGGACAGGAATCTATCCCTCCAGCATTTCCTATTTATTGTTGTACATAGGTTCAAGTCGCTAGAACGAGTGGTTCTGAGGGGTCTCGTTTTTTTGAGGTGAAGCATGTCCATTAGTTCAGGGGTTGACATGGCCCTATAGGTCAGGCATAGGTCACCTCTGAGCAGACGGTAAGCGACTAAGACGAGCTGGAGCTTTTTTAGTCGTGCTTCATAGGGTAATTGTTTAAGGCCCTTAATCCTCTTAGTGAGGTAATTCTGTGGTTTTTCTAGTTGTTGCAGGTGTCTAGTGAGGTGCATCCCAAATGGGGCATTGTACTCTATTATGGGCCTAATGAGTGAGGAGTAAAGGGGCACAATCACCTCCTTGGATCTGGATGAGAAACCCTTTATGATCAGGTGTGCCACATAGAAGGATTTCCTGACCGTTTTGGCTATGTGGTTATCAAAGGAGAGCATGCCGTCTACTTGGGTACCCAGGTCCCTAATTGCTTCTTCTGTACTTAGTGGATTCCCATCTATGTGGTAGTTTGTAGGTACTTTGTTTTTCCCAAATGGGATTACTATGCATTTTTTGGCATTTAGCTTGAGGCCGTGACTTTGACGCCAGGTGTTTGTCTCTGTGAGACCCTTTTGCAGGATGTCTGTGTCAGCTGAAGAGTCAATTATTGCACCCAATTTACAGTCCTCTGCGAACTTGGTTAGCCACAGTCCCCTCCGCCTTTGCCTGTACTTCAGAGAAATATATACCGAACAGGAGGGGTCCCAGGACTGAGCCCTGTGGGACTCCGCTTGTGACTGATTTAGAGTCAGACATGGGGCCTGCCACTCTTACCATGTGGGTTCTGTCTGGTTGCCAATTGGCAACCCATCTCGTGACATGGGGGTTGATAATTTAAGCTGGTGAGTTTGTCTATGATTCCTGAGTGTGGGATGGTGTTGAACGCCTTAGCGAGGTCCAGATATGCCGTGTGGACCACCTTCCCTTCATCTATGGCCTTGGTGACTGTTTCGAAGAAGTCGACCACGTTCAGGAGGCAAGATCTGCCTTTAACAAAGCCAAACTGGGTGGGGTCCAGTCTCTGGAGGTTCCCAATGTCCCTGTTAATGAGCTCCATGATAATGTGTTCCATGGCTTTGCAGACCAAGCTAGTCAAGCTTATAGGGCGATAGTTCCCAGGGTCAGTTGTGGCACCACCTTTTGGAGTGGTACGACTGTTGCTGTACTCCATTATTTGGGTACATAGCTTGTAGAGTGGCTGAGTTTGAATAGTGATTTGAGATGGGGGGTTAGTTCATTTTGAAGCTCGTGTAAGACACAACCTGGGATAGCATCTGGTCCCATTGATGCTGTGTTTTTGGCCTTTGCAAGGGTTGTCTTTACTTGTGTGTCTGAGATATCTGGAGCGCCACATTCTTCTGGGATGGGTGCTTGCCCCTTTGGTGGAGGGGGGGGGGTGAAGTTTGCACTGAACTTGTCAGCCAGGATGTTGGCAATGTCGGTTGGTTCAGTGCATTTATGGCCATTATGCACTAGCTCGGAGCATATCTGAGAGATTGCCTCTAGACTCTTGACATAGTTAAAGAAGGCCTTGTGGTTATCCTTAGAGTCATTGGCTGTTTTTCTTTCGAAGTTGGCCTTGGATGATTTAATGAGGGAGCACAGTTTTTTACTGATGTTAATCAGAGATGCCTTCTTATTTTGGGATTTTGTTCTGTCTTGCAGGAGTTTCCTCCTCCTGTTGTAAAGTTTATTTATGGCTGGGGTCCACCAGACTGGCTTCCTCTTTTTTGAGGAGTTGGTCTTGGTTTTACTTGGGATGGCTCGGTCCATGCATTCTTGAAGGTGTTCATAGAATGCACTTGTAAAGGATTCTGCCGATGTGTCATCATTTTCCATTTGACTGGGAACTTTGAAACTTCCCACTTCGGTCTTGAAGAGTGTGAAGTTGGCTTTAGAGAAGTTTTTTACCTTGATTTCCTTGACTGGGGGGGTCGGGATGTGGATGTCCAGTGTGATTAGTTTGTGATTTGATCTTACCAATGACGAGTTTACCTCAGGTGTGGAACATAGGTTCCCCATGTTGGTGATGACCAGGTCCAGTATGTTGTCACCTCTTGTGGGAGTGGTGACCAGCTGTTCAAGGGCATTTGAGTTTATAAACTCAAGGAAGCATTGGGCTAGGGCGTTTGAGCTTGAGTAGTTTTCCCAGTCAATGTTTGGATAGTTGAACTCACCCAGTAGCATGGTGTTGGGTAGAATCTTCATACTTTCTAATGTTCTCAGGAATGCTGCGTGAGGGTCCTGAGACAAGGTGGGAGATCTGTAGCAAGCTGTAAATTGAACAGTCAATTTACCCGCTGTCAATTGCACTTGGATGGTCTCAGATTCCGTGTGCTGTGCTACTAACCTGGAGGTGTGGGTGTTCTTGATGAATATGGGCACACCCCCTCCTTTTGTGTTCCGGTCCTGGTTTTGGGACCTAAAGGTATGGTGGGAGTTGTAGCCTGGTAGTGCTGGGGTGTTCTCTGGAGCCTTGAACCAGGTTTCTGTTACTGCACATACGTTGATTTCTTCCATACTAAGGAGAGCCTTGAGTGCGTGCATTTTGAGGTTTAGACTTCTGGCATTGAGCAGCATTACCCGCAGTTTTTGTTTATTATTGTTGTTTATGGAGGCGGGTTTGTCTTTTGAGCCTTGCCTAAAAAAGGCAGTATTGGGACGGCAAGAGTCTTGGCCAGTATTCGAAAGCCAGGGGCGACAGGTGCAAGCCGTCTCTGGTGAAGCAACGTGGCTTGTCAAGCATGTCGTCCCAGGCTGAGAAGTACTGGATCCCCTTTGAATGACACCAGTAGTTTAACCAATTGTTGAAACTGATCATTTTTTCTTTGTATGCTGGCATAATTTTGGGTGAGGGCAGGATGTTACTCCAAGTCAGAGTCATAACAGCCTGGGCTACATGGTCAGAGAGCTCCTCCATATCTCTTTTCATGTAGTCCAGGGAGGTACATCTCAGGTCATTTACGCCAACATGTACAATGACAGAGTCATATTTGTACTTATTGTGGAGTGACCTGAGTGCATGTGTTATGTGACTGATTCTGGCACCCGACAGGCAGCTTACGGTAACCTACTCCTTGTTCAGTCTAGTGAGTGGGACGTCTGTGTGCCTGATGATAGAATCACCAATTACTAGTGTGTCAGGTGTGTTATTTAGCCTTAGGGGCTGTTTTTGCTTGGCACACTGACGTTGTGACGTATGTGTTACCCAGTTTCTGTTGTGGGGTGGGGGTTGCTTGGGTGTATGCTTAGTTGTTGTTTAGGCAGGTTCCTATAGCCTCCGAGTATGTTTTTGCGTGTTTCTGAGAGTTGTTTTCTGGTGCAGCTATGGCTGGTCTATGTGAGTCTGGTTATGTAGTGCTAGTGTTGCCCTTCTCCTCGTGACTGGTTGAGCCAGTCATGGGTTGAGAGAGCTTAGCCTCCAGTTTGGCTGTGTAGCTGCATCTCTCACATATGTTTGTGTTGGTTGGGAGGAGGAGGGGGTTGTCTGTGTACATGAGGCAGTTGTAACATTGCCTCAGGATGCCCAGATTCACCAGCTGGACCGGAGAGCACACCTGAAGCTGTCCCTTGAACATGCCTGAATAGATGGTTGGGACTGTATTGCTAATTGGATGAGTAAAGAGCCTTATACTTCCTGAGTATAGGGCTGAAGTGCAAGCTGTAAACTAGTGCTAGTTTTAGTGAGTTTTATTAAGTGCCAGTCTTAAATTGCCTTATTTCTAGTGCTGGGTTGAAGTGTTCAAGTTTCAAGGGAAAAACTGAAGTGCAGACTTCGTGGAGCCTGGAATAGTTTAACCGCAGCTAAACAGCTCTGTGCGGTGCACAAACCCACGCAAAACCGCACTAAATGGTTTTTATACCAGGGAGATCAAAAAGGATAGAAATTAGCCCAAAATGGCCAGTGAGCTACAAGTTGCTGGACTGGGACCACTCCTACAGGAACAGATAGGCTGCTCAGAGTTCCCTCTCTCACAGTGAAAAAGGAAGCCACCTAACTATCCAAGTATGATATGGGCAACACAGGAACCTTTACCACAGTCCTGGATTCAACAAAGCCTGAAAACTGGACTTGACTAGTTCAGAAAGGTCTGAAAACAAGGATTTTTTTTTTTCAGAAACAACAGAAATGCAGAGCTTAAATTACTTTAAATACACAGAGGAGGCTAGCACACTTGAGTGTGTAGCCTGCGACTGTGTTACCGGTAACTTAAATGCAAAAACGACAAACAGTAACTTTTTTCCAAGTGCAACAAAGAAATAAGTACAGTAAGCAATGCAGTTATCTCTAGTGATCCACAGAAGCTGTGAAAAGCAGCGTTTTAGGGGGAATTACCGTTTCAGGGAAACAACAAGCAAAAACAATACTTAATCAAGTCCAAAGTCTCTCTTTTGTCTCTCGGCAGCTTGTAGAACCCTGCAGGGCACCACGAGGAGCCTGCTGAGCTGTATACAAGCGTAAAACCACGCTATTCTGGGTCAATTCCAAAACTCCTTCATCTTCCTCTCTTAAAACCTGGTTGCCTCGTGGTTTTGGCATCTTTTCAGGCTTGTTGGCTGTTGGTGAAGCACCCACCAAGAGGAGAAAACACTGAGGGAAGAAAGGAGCCACTTTTGAGACTTTAAGTATTTTTCCTCTGTTTATTTGCTAAGCTTTTCTGCATAGCCGCCTATTTTGAGCATTTTCTGGCTTGTTAAATTTGATTTCTGCATTAGTAACTGTATTTAGAGCACAACCTAGAGCTGTTTACTGAATTTTCTGTTTGCACTTATTTTTAAAATCGTTTGTTTCTCAAAACTTGCATTTTATCTGTCTTTGGCCTAGCACTCTTGTGTGGGGTCATTTACTGCACTGTTATAACTTGCTGATGCTTGTTAACCTCTGCTATCTCTGAAAAAAAAAAAAAAAAAAAATCTTGCTTTTTTCCCCACTTCTCTGAGATTTAAAAAAGTTCATTTACAGGCTTGCTGTTCTTAAACTGTTTGTAAGTTTCTGTGAGGCCATTTTTTGCTTGGGCTAAAGGAAAGTCTCTCTGTTGATCAGTGGCAGTGAAAAACATTGAGCAGCCTGTCTGCCCCTGTGGGAGTGGTTACTGACTTGAAACTGTAGTTTTATTGGCCATTCTGGGTCAATTCCAAAACTCCTTCATCTTCCTCTCTTAAAACCCTCTTTTGCGCGGTTTTGCGCTTTTTTGAGCATAGCGCAACAACGGGCAGCGCCGTCTAATTGGGTTTAAACTATTCCTGGCTCCACAAAGTCTGCTCTTCACTTTTTCCCTTAGAACTGCTCTATCTCTCAATTTAAACACCATATTCTCATTCTAAGGCCCTTCACTGGTCCAATTAAGTAATCCTACAAGTTAGCACTATTAAACCATAAGCACTACTTACTCTTATACTCTCTACGATTACCCTATCCTCTATTGGTCCGTCTTAAATTCAGTTTCCCTATTACTCTAGCATGTCCAAAGGTCAGTCAATAGTTTCCTCTCCAGTCCAGCTGGTGAATCTGGGAATTTTGAGGCAATGTTACAACTGTCTCATGTACACAGACAACCCTCTCCTCCTCCAAACAGGTTCAAATATATGTGAGAGATGCAACTATTTAGCCAAACTGGAGGCTGAGCTCTCTCATCTCAAAACTGGTGTAACCAGTCAGGAGGAGAAGGTAACTTCACACAACACATTTCCAGTATCACATAGTCCCACCACATCAGCGAACCAAACACATAAATACACAAAAACATACTCGGAGGCTCTAAATAAAAATCTACCTAAGCAACAGAGACCTCCAAAGCAGACATCCAAGCAAACGCTACCTCAAAACAAAACACACACAACACATAACCCACTAAGTCAGTGTGCCAAGCAGCCACAGCCCTTAAGGCTGAATAACACACCTGATACTCTTGTTATAGGTGACTCTATTGTCAGACACACTGACGTCCCGCTCACCAGGCTGAATAAAGAGAAGGTCACAGTGAGCTGCCTGTCGGGCGCTAGGATCCGCCACATAATGCAAGCACTCAGGTCACTCCAAAGCAAATACAAATATGACTCAGTCATTGTACATGCTGGTGTGAATGACCTGAGACGTACCTCCCTGGACTACATGAAAAGAGACATAGAGGAGCTCTCTGATCATGTAGCCCAGGCTGGTATGACCCTGACCTTGAGCAGCATCTTACCCTCACCTAGAATGATGCCACAGTACAAAGACAAAATGATCGATTTTAACAATTGGCTAAAATTTTGGTGTCATTCAAAGGGGATCCAGTGTCTGTCAGCCTGGGATGACATGCTCGACAAGCCACGTTGCTCGCTAGGGACGGCTTGCACCTGTCACCACTGGGCTTTCGGATATTGGAAAAGGCTCTTGCCACCCCCATAGTGCCTTTTTTAGGCAAGGCTCAAAAGTCAAACCCACCCCCATAGACAGCACAAGGAACAAGAAACTAAGGGTAATGCTGCTAAATGCCAGAAGTCTTAACCTCAAGATGCACGCATCAAGCTCTCCTCAGTATGGAGAACATCGATATCTGTGCAGTGACAGAAACCTTGTTCAAGGCTCCAGAGAGCACCCCAGCACTACCAGGCTATACCTCATATTATGCTTTTCGGCCCCAAAACCCGGACCGAACCACAAAAGGAGGGGGAGTTTCCATATTTATCAAGGATATCTACACCTCCAGGTTAGTGGCATTGCACGAAGTATCGGAGACCATCCATGTGCAACTAACAGTGGACAAGACTGCTTTTCAGTTTATAGCATCCTACAGACCACCCTCTCAAAGTCAGGAATCCCATTCGGCTTTCCTGAAAACATTGGAGAACATGAAGATCTCTCCGAACACCATTATATTGGGCGACTTCAACTACCCAAACATTGACTGGAAGCACTACTCAAGCCCCAGCACCTTAGCCCAAAGATTCCTGGAAATTAAAAAATCAAATGCTATGGAACAACTAGTCACCACTCCCACAAGAGGGGACAACATACTAGACCTGATCATTACCAACATGGGGACTCTATGCTCTACACCAGAAGTATATCCCTCATTGGTAAGATCAGACCATAAATTCATTTCACTGGATGTCCACATCCCGACCCCACCCCCAGCCCAGAAAACCGCAGTGAAAAACTTCTCAAAAGCGAACTTCTCACTTCTCAAAACCGAAGTGGAATCCTTCAAGGCCCCAGGGCCAGTGGAAACTACAGCCCAAACTGCAGAATCCTATATAAATGCATTCTACGGACATCTCCAGGAATGCGTGGATCATGCTATCCCAAACAAAACCAAGACCCAATCATCCAAAGGCAGGCATCCAGTCTGGTGGACCCCTGCCATAAATAAACTGTATAACAGAAGGAGGAAGCTACTACATGATAGAGCAAAATCCCTAATAGGGAAGGCATCTCTGATCAGTACTAGCAAAACATTACAATCCCTCATAAAATCCTCCAAGGCCAGCTTCGAGAGAAAAATTGCACAGGACACCAAAGACAATCATAAGGCTTGTTTCAGTTATGTTAGAAACCTGGGATGCAACTCCCAGACTTGTTCTGAGTTGATTCTAAACGACAAAAAATACACTGAACCCACAGACATTGCCAATATCCTGGCAGACAGGTTCAGTGCAAACTTCTCCACTCCCTCCCCCCCAAAAGGGCAAATATCTATCCCGGCAGAGGGCTGCCTCCCAAACATCTCAGATGCTCAGGTGAAGGCTGCCCTCTCCAAAGCAAAAAACACTGCTTCCATGGGACCAGATGGCGTCCTAGGTTGCGTCCTACATGAACTACAAGAGGAACTAATCCCTCAAATAAAACAGCTATACAATCTCAGCCTCACTACAGGATATGTGCCCACAGAATGGCATACAGCAACAGTGGTCCCACTCCACAAAGGTGGAGCATCTGCGGACCCTGGAAACTATCGCCCCATAAGCCTGACTAGCTTAGTCTGCAAGGCTATAGAGAGGATCATCGTGGAGCTCATAAACAAAGACATTGGGGACCTACAGACACTAGATCCTACCCAGTTCGGCTTTGTCAAGGGCAGATCCTGCCTTTTGAATCTGGTTGACTTCTTTGAAACAGTCACCAAAGCCATAGATGAAGGGAAGGTAGTCCACACAGCCTATCTGGACCTTGCAAAGGCATTTGACACAATACCCCACTCGGGCATCATAGATAAGCTATCCAGCTTAAATATAAACCCCTGTGTCACAAGATGGGTCGCAAACTGGCTCAAAGACAGAACCCACAGAGTGAGAGTTGCTGGAGCCATGTCAGACTCAAAACCGGTCACAAGTGGTGTCCCACAGGGTTCTGTCCTGGGACCACTCTTGTTCGGTATATACTTTTCCGAGGTACAGGCAAACGTTGGAGGACTATGGCTCACCAAGTTTGCAGACGACTGCAAACTGGGCGCCATAATCAACTCTCCAGCTGACACAAACATCCTTCAAAAAGGTCTCACAGAGACAGATAACTGGTGCCAGTGCCATGGTTTAAAGCTAAATGCCAAAAAATGTATAGTCATACCCTTTGGCAAAAACAATGTGCCCACAAATTACCACATAGGCGGAAACCCATTAAGTACAGAGAAAGTTATTAAGGACCTGGGGACCCAAGTTGATAGCAATCTCTCCTTTGAAAACCACATTGCCAAAGTGGTTAGAAAGACCTTCTACATAGCCCACCTCATCACGAAGGGTTTCACATCTAGATCAAGAGAGGTAATCGTGCCCCTTTATTCATCCCTCATCAGGCCCATCATAGAATACAATGCCCCTTTTGGGATGTACCTTACCCGACACCTGCAGCAATTAGAAAGACCCCAAAAGTATCTCACCAAGAGGACAAGAGGATCAAGGATCTCAAACAGATGCCCATATACTGCTCGGTTAAAAAAACTCCAGCTCTACTCAGTTGCATACCGCCTACTTCGAGGCGATCTATGCCTGACATACAAAGCTATGTCAAATCCAGAATTAATGGACATGCTCCACCTCAGTAAATCTAAATCCCTTAGAGCCACATGCTCGAGGGACTTGAACCTCAGCACAGAAATAAATAGAACTTGCTGGAGGGACAGGTTCATAACCCAGAGGCTCCCTTCGCTCTGGAATAGAATTCCAGTTCATGTGAGGCAGAACACCTCACTGAATCTCTTCAAGAAGAATCTCTATAAGTGGATGGGGGATCGTAGGTTTGTCCCAGGGATTACTCCCGTGTCACTATTAGACAGAGGCACAGTAAACTAAACCTTAAAAAAGGGAACAGTATACTCAAATCAAGGGGTGGCGTAAGCCGTACAGAATCGGGCTAGGCTTATAATTGCCCCAGGGCAGATAGCCTAGTATGAACCTATGAACCTAAGCGGTTTTTATACCAGGGAGATCAAAAAGGATAGAAATAAGCCAAAAATGTCCAATGAGCTGCAAGTTGCTGGGCTGGGACCACTCCTACAGGGACAGATAGGCTGCTCTCAGAGTTCCCTCTCTCACAGTGGACAAGGAAGCCACCTAACTATCCAAGTATGATATGGGCAACACAGGAACCTTTACCTTAGTCCTGGATTGAGCAAAGCCTGAAAACTGGACTAGACTAGTCCAGAAAGGCGGGAAAACAAGGAATTTTTTTTTTTTTTTTAGAAACAGAAATGCAGAGCTTAAATTACTTTAAATACACAGAGGAGGCTAGCGCACTTGAGTGTGTAGCCTGCGACTGTGTTATAGGTAAGGTAACTTAAATGCAAAAACGACAAACAGTAACTTTTTTTCAAGTGAAACAAGGAAATAAGTACAGTAAGCAATGCAGATATCACTAGGGATCCACAGAAGCGCTGAAAAGCCGCGTTTAGGTGGAATTAGCATTTCAGGGAAATAACAAGCAAACAAACAACAAGCATACAAACAAAGCTAGATTCAGCAGGCCTGGATCTAGTCTATGCTACAGCAAACAAGGTTCCTGAGCAGTCTCATAGTCAGTCAGCCTTTTCTTCATTTCAGCCTCTCATTTTTGCAGCTTTATCCATCTCATCTGAATATCTGTTAAAGCTTCTTACATTTTTTCTGCCTTTTGTTGTCAGTGTTGATATACTCCATCAGTGTTTCATTTATTTTAGCCAGGTATGTGTGTAGTTGTCTTGTATCTTCCTGTAGGTTACTGGAAGTCATGTCTGGAGGTTGCATTGCTTTTTGCTGAACAGCTGCCGAACTTTCCCCAGTCATTGTTTCTTTCTCACTTTTTGTAGCTGATTTTTCCAGATGCTCTGCATTTCTTTTTTCCTGGTATCCAGGCAGTACACTTACTAGCCAGTTACTGCAATTTACTCAAAAACAAAAAAAAGTTTACTGGCCTTTTCTGTTGAGTTTCTGTTTTCACACAGAGAGAGCTAGAGTTAAGCTGTTACTCCATGTGCAGCCATCTTGGAAGACCAATATGTGACATTTTCTTGGTAATTACTGAAAAATACACCTGAGGAGAATGGCAAGACTACAATGCAGCAGCAAGTTCCATGTTTTAGAAGTCTTTTTTAATCCAGCATGGCTGATTTACCAGTTCCAGATTTGCAAGCATAATACAAATATTTTTACCTGTTCTAAACAATCTAAAATTCATGCTGCATGTTCTCTTTTGCATTGTTCTCTCTGTATAGAAACTTACCTGCATTATGTTGAGTTACCAAATTGATTTTAACAGGTTTAATCATAATGAAATTCCAAATTTAATTGTTAGTGTTTTGAACACCACTTTTGCTAAAAGCCTGTTAGCTGAACCGTGTGCACAGAATGCCATTTTATATGTAACACATGCTATTCAATTGCTTAAGGCAGAGAATATAGAAAATCTTGTTTTTTTATTGGGTATGTCACTCAGAACTGTGGGAATTAAAAGATTATAAAGTATGGCTTTTTAAATAGACATGGTTTTGTTGTAATGAGGAGTTCATTCAATACAATTTCATTTTGACTGAATATGTGCTTTTAAAAACTGTACTAGTATATGCACTATCAGCAGTGCTCATAGTTAACTGTTGTGTGCTAGTTATCTGTGGCAAACTGTATTTAGAGCAGTACTGTGATGTGAGCCACTTCAAGAAAGTATGCACACAGTATCCAGTCATGTCACTTTTCCCAAATCACCCCTAATATGCACATCTGTGCAATACTTTAGACCAATGTCAAACCTTCCATTTCTTGCTAAGGTTATTGTTAAACTAGAGTGCAATCAGATATTAGATTAAGCTGCAAAATGTAATGCCATTTTATGTCAGTGTTGTGGTGTCAGTAATTGGTGTAGCATTTTTGACGGTGTGGGTCTCAATTACAGAAATCTGATAAAATGACAAGGAAGGCTGCCCAGTGAGATTGCTAGCTAGTTGAGTATCAGATCTGTTCTGTTCATGGATGAATGCTAGTGTAGGCCACCTTGACCTCACTCATTCACAGATATCTACTCCCTCATAGACTTCAAAATCCCACAAGCTACCACCATGTTGAAAAGTGATTTAGCAGTAGAAAATGATCAAACACCAGAAATACTTCAAACAAACCAGAAAATCAATAGAATCAGCACCAAATGCCAGAAACAGATATCCCAACTCAAATGCATTAGTGAGTCATAAAATAAAAGAAAAAATGAAATGCAACAGGAGCCATAATTGTGATGCACAAGTAGTAGTAAAGGTGATAAAAACTCAGATTTAACTGCATTAGTGGTTCCGAAAGAATAAGACAGCCAAAAGTATTAAAAAAAAAAAAAACTCCTGATGAAAATGAATTCCTAAACCTCACAAACAGGAAATGAAGCATTGTAGGAAAGGACAAGAAGTGAATGTTTTTGGAATGCAACAAGCATATCATTGGGTAAACAAACTTAAAAATGCAGTATCAGCATTATTGTTTGCATATATGTGTGTTCAATTCTTGGAGTTCCCAAAAATGAAATTAAATATTTTGCGCTTGTTGCTTGTTTTCATTGTATTCACAAATATTTCTGTGCTATTTATTGTTTTTCATGCAATTAGAGTTTTAAGTTGCATTTTTTCACTGTAAGGGCAGCTGTTCCGCAATTGTAGTACTTTAAATACATTGTGCTGCTTTCGGTGCTCTTAGGCATCTATTTCTGTGGTCCCCTAATACTTAGGCTCCAAACTAATCATTTTACATTAAACAAAAACTGTGCCCTTATCTACAGTTAAACTCAATCCTCGTGCATCTTTTCTTCCTAAAATACATTTCCAGTATTGTGTAGGTGCCAGTAACCTGCATGTACTTTATAAAACTTTTATTTCCTTGCATTGGAATCAAATTAAGGGAAGAACCGCATAGTTTTTTTTAAAGCTTAAATTCTTACATACTGTGCAGAGGAATTAATCTCTGCCTTTGTGACATATCCTAGAGACCGTTAAATCGGTAGTTAACCCTGTCAGATACTGCTGTCAATCTTAGATGGGCAATTAATTCTTCTAATGTCAGGAACACAACAGCTGATAGAAGACAGAAAGCTGTGGAACTGTTTTCTTCTGTTTTTATTGCAGAAAGGAGGAGAACTTAACACTCCCCTTTCATAGCAAAACAAAGCAATGCGATTAGTCAGTGGTTTAAAGGCAGTTGTCACCTTTTCTGACAAATTTACATTAACTTTCTGCACGACTCAAAAACAAAACCACAAACTGATAAATACCACCGTTGCAGGTCGCTGCACCTCTAAAAAGCTTGTAGTAATCCAGAGGTTATATTCAGGACTCCTAATAATCCAAAAAATGTCTGTAAAGAATGCCAATAAATGAAAATACCAAACAGGAATTTTATTAAGCTTAAAACCAAACATTTCGTCGCCGCTCTGCACCAACTTCTTCAGAAAGCAAACTAAAAACAAAGAACAATACATCTGTCCCATTATTTAAGCATCATAGCTCCACTCAAACACTCCCCCTTGTGGACACACCTGAAAATTGCACATCAATACACTTAAAAAACTTAACCACAGAAAATCTGTGCATCACCATTTGTATAAGATCAACATGACCAGCCCTGAATATTTGTAATCAAACTAATACTGTAAATTTACGCCACCAACATAGCATGTATACAATCTTAAATACCTGGTAGACACTATAAACACAGAAGTGGTAAACCCAGGAAAAGGATATGTGTAGCGCCTCTTTTAAAAAAGCCATGTAAATAAATCAAAATGCCATTCAGATGGTAACACAACTCGATGGAAGACTACAAACCATGAGCTGATATAAAATATACAAAATACATCTATGAGTATACCCTGGAAATGTATGCTTAACATTGTTATGTTGTTATCATAACCATCTGATAATAGTAGCAGTATTAGTAGCAAAAAAAAAAAAAAAGTAGGTTATATATTATATATTGATTATATATTAGTGTAGCGACCGGTACTAGGAGGCTGACGTCCCTTACATAAAAAACTATTCTGATGAACGATCAAACTACACATCCCCCGCTTAAAATAATGGACCACAATGTAACCATTGGTAAAGACATTAAAAAATAAAACCAATAATAAGAAAGTAGTACTAAACCATTTTAACAATCAAAAAACGAAGAAAGAAACAATCCCCATAAAATATGGTGGTCATTCCCAAGGGGATTAAATCAGTCTAAGAAGCTTCACCTAACTAGGCTTCTCAGTTTAAGAAAGCAACTAATAGAAAGCATGCTGTTTAGTCCAGGTAGAGGTGGTAAGCTTCCAATTTGAGTTGCCACATCAACTCCTTGCATTCAAGTCTCAGAGAATCAGGACCCCCTGTGCCTCCATCACAAAGTTGGTCAATCACCAAAAATGAAAATTCATGACCTGGGTTGTCTAGAATGTGTTTAGCCAGCGCATTGTCTACTTTCCCCTTCTTGATGGCGTATAAGTGTTCGTATAACCGTTCTTGTAGCTTCCTGTCGGTCTTGCCAACATAGAAGCCAGGGCAAACAGAACACTGGGCCAAATACACCACCCAATTGCTAGCACAATTGAATCTTCCTTGAATAAGAAACTTCTTGTCCTTAATGGAAAAGGCTGTGCTTGCTTTAGCATATATACAGTACCTGCACATGTTACACTTGTACATCCCAGATCTGGGGGAGGTACCAGATATTTTAGACTCCAAAATATTTTTGATGTTAAGGCCCCTCCTGAAAGTGACCTTAGGGTACAATGCCAGCCCAGGTACTCCTGTTGACTCAGTGGTTAATAAACACCAATTCTTCCTTATGATGGACACAATGTCAGTTGCGTCCAAGTTGTAAGTAATTATAAAATTATAGTTGAAGTTATCGGACTCACGAGCAGGACGAGGCAAGCCTGATGACCCGCTGTTCAAGTTCCCCAAAATGGGGCTGAAATGACCATTGGCCCTCTTACCTTGCACTTCCAAGCTTAAATCTGTGACGAAATCTGCAGGATACCCTCTACAAACAAACATGTCAGCGATAAACCTGCACTCGTCATAAAATTTTTTATCTTCTGAAATCATGCGGGCCGCTCGAACAAATTGGCCCTTCACGATAGCCCTCTTTTGGTGGCTTGGATGTTCACTATCGAAGTGTAGGTATGAATTTGAAAATGTCGGCTTCCGATGTATATTAGCCATGAAGCGATTCATGGTCCTATCTTTCTCGATTTCTACATCCAAATAGGCTATCTTATCAGTTGCAAAATTAGATGCAAATTTCAAGAATTTGGTAGAACCATTAAAAAAAGTCACCAAGGTATTTGCTTCATCTTGTGAACCATTGAGGATGATAAAAATATCGTCCAAGAATCCTAGTGTATAACGACACTTTCTCTTGGACTAGGAAATTGCATAAAATGAACACCCTCTCCCAATGGGCCATTACTAAATTCGCCACGCTGGCTCCGCAAGGTGATCCCATGGGAACACCAACCAATTGATGGAACCACCGGTTGTTGAATGAGAAAAAGTTGCAAGTGAGAATAATATCCAATAACTCACTGACCAGTGAGATCTCTTCTGTCGGAGCATGAATGAAGCCCAATTCCAATTGAATCCACTCGACTGCCACGAGGTGGGGAATAGATGAATATAGATCAACCACATCGATCGTCAAGAGGCAACTATCAGCATTGAATGGGACAGAACCCACCTTTTCTAGAAAAGCCCAAGAATCTCTCGAAATATGTGGAACACGATACACATACTTCTTGAGAATATTGTCCACCACCTTAGCGGCTGCATAGGTTATACTCCCTCTAACGCTAACTAGTTGCTGCATAGGTGGATCATATATATTCTTGTGTATCTTGGGGTTCCCAAACAAAACCGGTATCTTAGGTGATACAACAATGATATAATTGTATATATCCACATTTATTTATTTATTTTACATTTGTTAACCGGGGGTGTCTGATTGAGCCGAAAAGGCCCTTTTTCAGCAGAGGCCCGGGGAGAAAAGCTCCACAAAGAAAAATTACAGACACATTTAGTTATTTAGACATAATCAGTATACACACAAATTACAAGAGACATGTTTTTACAGTGGTATGCGGCACAAACAGTTACAGTGGAGAGAACAATCAAAAAAGATATTAATTTTAAAAATAAAGGTAAGTAATAGATTTGTGGTGTACATCAATTAAGCCATTGAACATCTCCTCAAAAAATGACCTGATACGGCTCATATTTACATTTAACTCATTCCTAGAGACTTCATGATCAGTATTAGAGGCCAAGATGGCCAACATCTTGTCATTATAGTCATCCAAGTCCATAGCTACCAGTCCACCTCCCTTATCAGGCTGCATCAGTCTAACCGGTGCAGACTCGAGAGCTTCCAACAGGCCCTTCTTCTCTCTGGTGACATTAAATTGGGCTGGTCACCTTGAATTAAGGAGGTGACGGATATCAAGATCGCACAGTTGTTCGAAAACTCCAACGGTTGGTAAAAGAGGTGGGTTGAAAATGCTAGGTATGTGAAAAAAGTTCTTGGGTCTTTGTGAATTACCCAACAATAGTGTCAAATTCAACTTTCTCACAAATAATTTCAGGTCCAAAATCGACCTCCCAACACTAGCCCGACTAGAGGGTACAAAAGATAACACTTTAGCCAAAATGTCCACCAAAGGTTTGGAAAAAGCAAACTGAGAAAAATTGTAAATTTTGAAATCTTTGCCTGTATTGTAAAGGATCTCCATTGCTTGAATAGGGGGAGAAGGAATGGCTAAACAGTCGTCCTTCAATTCCTCCTCGTTTTGTATTTGTTCCTCGTTGTGCGGTTCAACGTTTGTTGTGGAGACTAGGCTTGGGCATGAAAATTTACATTGTGGGCTTCAGATGCTGGCTGGACCTGGTTAAGACCAGACCCAATGATAACCTCTCCTGCGGTTGAAGGTCTATGGTTTATTCGCCTTGCCTTAGGCCCATTCTCTGCTTCACGGTGGTGCATAGGTTGGTTATCATCAACCAAAACTGAATCGATCTCCGTAGTTTCTCTGCTGTTCCCTAAAAAGTTCCTTTGGGATTTAGGGGTTTTGGGGTAAGCTGCCCCATCTTTGTAAGCTTTTATGTCCCTCTTTAATTTTTTAATTTTAGTTGTAGTCATCTTAGAAATATGTTGGTCGATGCTGTTGATCTTATACAAATGGTGATGCACAGTTTTTCTGTGGTTAAGTTTTTTAAGTGCATTGATGTGCAATTTTCAGGTGTGTCCACAAGGGGGAGTGTTTGAGTGGCGCTATGATGCTTAAATAATGGGACAGATGTATTGTTCTTTGTTTTTAGTTTGCTTTCTGAAGAAGTTGGTGCAGAACGCTGACGAAAAGCTTGGTTTTAAGCTTAATAAAATTCCTGTTTGGTATTTTTGTTTATTGGCGTTTTTTACAGGCATTTTTGGGATTATTAGGAGTCCTGAATATAACCTCTGGATTACTAGAAGCTTTTTAGAGGTGCAGCGACCTGCAACTGTGGTATTTATAAATTTACATAAACAGCAACACAGTATTGAAATGCTAAGCTTTAAATGTTAGCTATTTATAATAGTTTATATGTTAAGATAGCTTAAATGTAGTATCAAATATGTATGTGACACTTGGAGAACAGTCAGAAAATATTTTTTTCTTCTAAAGTATCAACACATTTACCATTTTCAAGCCCCCCCCCCCCCTTCCCACACAGGACAGAACTTTAAAAAGAGAAACAAGTGTCAATCCTATCAACTAGGTGCACTGATAATGTTAATAAAAAGGTCTTTTATGCTTCCTTGTGACATTCTCTCAGAGGGGGATCCATAACTGATGCACACAGATCCACAGTAAGAGATTCCCAATGACTTTGAGTCAGTCCTAACGTTGTTAATGTGCATGAGCATTTTGTAGTTCCCAAAGGAAATGTGACCATTAATGGCAACCATAATATACAGCTGAATTTACTTTAATATACGTTAACTATTTGCTCTTGCACTAAAAGCATTAAGAAAAGGAAAAAATACTTAGTAGTACTTAATTGTATTTAAATGCGTATACACACAGACATGTGCATTTAAACACAGTACAGCGTTCCACATATAGTATGCTAGATGCTACATACATTTTTATACATTTACACACACAGATGTCTGTTTGTATATCTGTGCTTATGTGTACATATGCATACAGTTACACAAATGTTCCATTTTTATTTGTTTTTCTTTAAAGAACTTGAAGTACACACACAGGCATATAATCTAGTTCTCCATTTTTTACATAACAGTATTTATTTATTTCCAGTTTGGTGACCGGGGATGTTTTTGTACACATGTATTATATATATATATATATATATATATATATATATATATATATATATATATATATATATATATATATATACATACACACACACACATATATACACACATGCAAACTATATTTGTGTGTGTGTGTATGTATATATATATATATATATATATATATATATATATATATATATATATATATATACATACACACACATGTATGTAATTCCTATGTTTGTATGTGTTTGATATATATATATATATATATATATATATATATATATATATATATATATATATATATACACACACACACACACACACACACACACACACATGCATACTGTGTGCAATATGGGTGCATAGAATTTATTTATAATAAACGTAACATAGTAGAGTTAAGCATTTTTAACGTATACATTCTATTAAATGTTGCTTAATGTTTTACTTATTCACTGTCACACATTGGCTATGTGTTGCACATGCAATCCTTGTCAATGCCTTTGTCAGTATTTTTTTTTTCTTTGTATTGCTAAGTGCATTCATTACTTATTTTTGCCATTGTAGCCTGGGTTGTGGCTGAAAAGGGTCCTGGGACCAGTTCACTTTCCTGGTTACCAAAATATAATTAAATATGAAATAGAAAAAAGGGGGGTGTGAACATGACAGAAATAATTAAGGAACTAGTAAAGCACATTTTAATTCTGCATCATTCATGCGAGAGCAAAAACTTCCCACTGAAGACATTGGGAAGTAGCAGACAGACTTAGACTGGAGTCCTGCTACTTGTCACCTATAGATGTACAGCAAGGAACGTTTACTGTCGTGAGAGTTTTCACACCTCAGAATGAGTGTGTGGGGGAAGGTCAGTCTGTTCTTTTAGAACTGCAAACGTTTCCCTTTGCAAAATCCTGCTATTCACCTATTTTCTTTTGCTGGAAGTAACTAACAGCTATTTATAGCGTAGAACAAGCTGTGACAGATACTTAAATGAGGCTTAGTCAGGGAAACCTAGAAGTAGCTCTGTGACAGAAGGTGTGTTTAGATGACAGTGCTTCACAGTCCTGGCATTCTATCTTAATGGCATGAGAAAACACCACAACTTCCTTATGTCTAGCATGACTCGTATAATGAGAACTTGAAATGTATTGTGGGAAGAAGGAATGAAAGCATGAAAACAAGATCGTGTTACCAAGGCAGGCCCTGTCATCTGCCATTTTGAAGGAATCACATTATAATTGTAAAAGAAGCACTTGTAATGATTTTGAGGCATTGAAATAGCTCAGAAAGCAAAGATACAATGAAAAAAATGTTTTCTTTTTTAGTTATAAGGTGGAGTTTTCCTTTAAGTGGATCAAAGTCTGCACTCTTGTGGCAGAAGCAGGCTGATTTCACCTGTCTAGCTGGAAACTGCTGGTTGAAAGCTTATTGTGTTTACCTAAAACTTGCTTTTTTTTCTGCTTGAATATAAGTCCTGTATTTGCCTGATGCTGCTGTTCATGCAGCGGTGATTAGTGGTGCCCTGTGTATATGCATTCGATAGAAGTTGTACTTTTCCCCCATAAAAACTACTACTGAAATTTTCCATTGTCCCATCTCCTACTCAAGGAGCAACTAGTTAGAGCACTGAGTAGTATTGCTGCATTTAGGTAGCTCTGGATTCCATTATTACAATACTCAATATACTGCTGCTCATAGAGCAGCTGTTTTGCGCACTGGGCAACATCATTGTATAGGTTAGCTGTAGATTACACTACATAAGCACCCTCCCCTCGTCCCATTGCAAATACCCTCCCCTTTTGTTCCCTTGTAAAATACATATTACAGACCTGCAACCATGGATTGGCACTTTCCTGCTCTCTCTGGATGTAGCTTGGTGGACATGGGTATCCTGTGGCAACATAGCAGTTGCCTCATGTTCACTGATATCTGCTTAGATGTTCATCATGTTTCACTGTTGCAGTCATTACTCTTGGGTTATCCTGCTGGCAGGCTACCCGCAGTCGGCCAGAATTCCAAAGTCTAGGTCCGGCGTCGGTTGCTGTCGCCTCTTCCCTGACGTCAGTGCGCCAGGGGTATAAAAGATGCAGCCGACGCCATTTTCTTCAGTCTTACTTGCCGCGCAGTGCCCGAAGCAAAAGCAGTTCGCAAGTGCCGGTCGGCCGACTCCTGAGATTTTCATATCTGAATTTCAGAACCGAAGTCTTCATTAAAGCTAAGTACCCCGTTGGGGAAACTTTTTTCTTGCTCCAGACCGATGTCAGAAAAAGTTAACAATTGTATTTCTTGTGGGAAGCAAAATACCTCATAAGGATTTTCACTCTTACTGTATTCCTTGCCTAGGCCCTGATCACAACATTGCTAGCTGTCGGTTTTGTGCTAGATTCAACCAAAGCACCATCAAGCGTCAGTTCGATTTTGCATTTCATTACTTTGGCCGAAGTTTTAATTATATAATGCCGGCAGAACAGCCGACAACCGGAGTTTACAAAAAACGCAAGGACAAGGATAGGCATCCTAGGTCCAAAACTGACGACGAAGCCTCTTCCAGGCCAGTTGCCAGTTCGCCGGTTCTCAGTGAGGTGCTATCGCAGCCCCTGGCGCCTGCTACCTCAGAGCCACAGACCGCGACCGACTCCCACGTGGAGCCGACTGGGCCTCTGGAAACTCAAAGTATTGGACACTCTGAAATCAATCCCTCAGATGGGTCCGGAGCTGCTGAGCAGGCATCGGCTTCTGAGGGTGTCTTCAGACCTACACAACTATATGTTAAGCCATCTTCAGCTTCAAAGACAAAGACTAAAGCAGCTCTGAAGACAAAGAAACAAGTACAGCATTCTCCTATTCAGACTTCCATGCCTAAAAAACAGTTGCTCAAAATGGCCGAAGACCTAATTACTTTGATCAGGGGCTCCCATCCCCCTCCTGATAAAAGGCCTAGGCAAGAGACAGAGTATGATTCTTCTGATCAGGTATCTATTTCCTCTGATTCCTCTTCTGAACAGGATTACTCCATGCTTCCCTATGAGGATTCTGGTGCTGAAGAATCCATTCCTTCAGCCTCTCCTCCTGAGGACTATTCTTTTGGGGAAACACTGCATACTATGAGGGAGCATTTCCACTGGGAGAGCCAAGATTATTCTGAGTCTAAGAAAAGGCTAAGAGACTTCCTGCTTCTTCCTCAGCACAGACCCCTTGCTATTCCACCTGTCCTAGACATTGTAGATGATGTATTTTCTGAGTCCGGACTGTCCCCTGACTCTTTACTTCCTGCACCTGCTAAGCCAGACAGATACTACAGGGTCCTGGATTCTCATAAATTCCTATATTAAAACCCCGCTGCTAACCCAGAAACTATTTCTCAGTATCCCAAGGGGGTTAAAGCTTCCACTGCAAAAAGCCTGTCCCCTCTGATAGCGATTCTAGGGCTCTAGACAGATGGGGGAAAAAAGTCTACACTTCTGCTACCCTGGCTGTAAGGGCTTTAGATTGTCAATTTCATATGCTTAAATATCAGCAATATTTAATTCCACTACTTAAACAGAAAATGTTGACAAATACTGAATGTTCAGAGAACAAGGAATTGCAGGATTTATTGCATGCAACTGAACAAGTGGGAAAACATACTTTTGCAATGTGGTTATGCTTCACTGGAGGCCTCTTGCAGGGCCGCTGTTACAGGTTCTGTTATTAGAAGGCATACTTGGTTAAAGGAACAAAATCTGCCTGATCATGTTAAAGCAAAATTATTAGATGCACCATTACAGCATGATACTTTGTTTGGTACTAAAGCAGAAGAGGTGTTGAAAAAAATGGAGGATAGAGCAAAATCTATGCAGACAGTCAAGGATTTCTTACAGGTACAGCCACCCAGGTTTAGCAGGAACTGGCCTTCTAAAAATTGGTCTTTTCCAGTCTCAGACAGACCACAAAGAGGGAGATACAGGCGTCCCAGAGGCAGATCTCAGCCCCAAGGCTTATACAGGCCTATACAATGGGGTGCTCCTACCTCCAAAAGCGGAGAAGACAGATCACAGCTTTCTCATCAATTAAGATTCATGCCTCTGCCATTTCTGCACATTACAATACGGAACCACCTATCTTTTCTCATCCTTTAATAAGGCAGTACCTCAGAGGGGCCAAAAACATTAGGCCTCCAAGGAGAGAACCAATTCCGGCTTGGGACATACCTGATCAGAAGAATCATACTCTGTCTCTTGCCTAGGCCTCTTATCAGGAGGGGGATGGGAGCCCCTAATCAAAGTAATTAGGTCCTCTGCCATTAATTCTGGACCTGTCTATACTAAATATGTTTCTGGAAGTTCCAAAATTCAAAATGTTGACTTCAGCAGCTACTGCCCATGCTGATGGTAGGTACACAACTGTTCTTTTTGAAATAAGTACAGTAGGTAAAAGTTGTAGTTGTCACTGGAGGCAAGACTGTCACAGACATAAAAAATGGCAATCTGGTTGTCAGTGATTTACACAACACTCACCGCACTTGATAAGAACCTGACACACTGACCCACCTCTGTGGAGGTGCTCACATGTAATTTACCCAAATATCAAAGGCCTCCCAGACCCAGTCCTCAGAAAGTCCTCATGCACACAGACAAGACAGCTGCCACTACAGCTTGTAAATCTACACCTTGTAGTGTGTCCGCTACCAAGCCCATAAGGAGTAACAGCACACAAACCAGTATATTGGTTGTGGGAGTCTCCATTGTGAGGCGCACTGATGTCCCTCTCAGAAGGCTGGATAAGGAGAAGTTAGTTGGTTGTCAAGGTTCAGGATTCACCATATAATGCAAACAATCTGTCTGCTAAAGCCCAAGTACCAGTATGACTCATAGTCCATGTGGGCAAAATGACCTGAGACATACCTCCCTGGACTGTATGTAGAGTGACATGCCTGAGTTCTCAGAATGTGTCACAGGCCGGTATGAACCTAGCATTCAACAGCATTCTGCTGTCTCCAAGGCTGATGCTACAATACCAACAGAAAATGATTGACTTTAATAATTTGTTTAGCTACTGGTGTCATTCTAAAGGGGTCCAGTATTTGTCAGCCTGGGAGAAAATGATTGACAGGCCACACTGCTTTGTCAAGGATGGTCTTCACCTGTCATCACTAGGCTTTTGGATATTGGCCCAAACATTATCCACCCCCTGTAGTGCCTTTTTAGGCATTGCTAAACAAACCTTCCAGCTTTGCAAAATCTACTGAGGATAAACAAAAGGTATTAATGCTTAATGCTAGAAGAAACTACACCCTGGAAACACTACTCACACTGGAGAATGCTGATGTGTCTGCATTTAGTGAGACATTGTTCAAAAACACAGAAATCATCCTGACAGTGCAAGGCTATAATGCCTTTCACACGTTCTGACCATCTACAAAAGGTGGAGATGTATAAATTTACATATAGGATCAGCACACCTCAAGATTGGTCAAGCAGTATAACATGCTTGACATATACTCCATGTCCCCCTGTATAAAAAAAATCCCTTACCATATCCTTGCTAGCTACAGGTTTCCCACCCATGAAACAGGAAAAGCATTCCTCATACTTGAATTTACTAGAATCCTTTCCCATTCAGCTCCATACCATACTCAGTGAGCGATTTCAACTACCCCTTCATTAACTGGGAAGCAGACACGACCACTAACTTGCAGGCTTGTAGATGTCTTGACTTTGTCAATGCAAATGCCCCCGAGTGGCACTCCACTAGGGATACAAATGTCCTAGACCCTGGTACTCATAAATATGAGAGAGCACTGCACTCCCCAAGTCTAATGTCCTCACTGGTTAGATCAGATCTAAACAAAACAGTTTTCCTTGAAATAAATTGAACTTAAACCCCCACCTAAACTCAAAACCTTTCAAAACTATTCTAAGGCATACTACTGCCTATTAAGTGACGGCATAGCTAATATCCAAGCTCCCCCAAACACAGAAAACAGCAGAGGAGTACACACAAGCCCTTTATGACCATATAAACAACTGCATAGAACCACAAAAACAAGCCACCCTGGTATAAATAGGTTGTATAACAAAAGAAGAGGATCCTATCTGGAAGTAAGAGAAAATGTGCACAGCAGCTGAACCTCCCTTGTTAGTCTAAGCAAGCAAATCAAGAGGACTAGTCAAGTCTTCAAAAGTGAGTTTTGAAGCAAAAATAGCCTCTCGTGCTAAGTGTAGCCGTAAGGCATTTTTTTAGTTATGTCTGCAGTCTTAAGGGCAACACCCAACAGTGTGTGAAGTTAGTAAATCTGGCTGGTAAATTCAGATCAAATTTCACCTCTCCATCACATATGGTTACCCCCCCCCCCCCAAGAAATACCATCTACCATTCCTCTACCAGTCATCACAAAAGACCAGGTTGCCACTACACACTCTAAAGCTAAAAACATGGCTTTGATGGACCCCCACAGTATTCCGGGATGGCTCTTAAATAGCTTAAATCAGGAGCTTATCAGGCCCACTAGGATCTCTGTTTAACCACAGTCTCCAGACTGGGTTTGTCCATGTGTATTGGAGGACAGCAACTGTTATCCCATTACAGCTGAGTGCGCCTCCAGGCATTTCTGCAGTTACCTCTTACTGTGCTTCTAGGCATCAAATATTGCTTGCTCATATTTGGATTAATAGTTCCAAAACTATGCAACATACAAGGTATCAGAATATTTTATCATGAAGCATATATGACGGCAAATGCAATTGTACTGATATTTGACCTCTGTCAGAGTGTTAGAACTATAAGGTAATGACTTTATTTTTTAAAGGTTCAAGCCACACCCACTGGGAGTTAAAGGTACACACTCAAAAGAGGTGCACTGGAGGGAATGAGAGGGGTGATCTGTGCCTAACCTACAAGGCACTTTCACATCCAGCTTGATGGGACTTTTGCACATTCGCAAGAAAAACTGCATGAGGGCCAACTGATTTAAGGATCTAAACCTGGTCTGTGACACAAAAAAACATCCTGGAAAGACAGATGCGGCTCAGATGTTACCCCTTTTCTGGAACAGGCTTATGTTCACATAAAACAGAGCCCTTTCCTGAACCTCTTAAAATGCAGTTTGGATCAATAGATGTAGAAATCCTAAATTTACTCCTGAGGTGGCACCCATGTCCCTTATGAACAGGGGGTAGTCTGTAAAGCATAGAAACAAACCTGAGCCATCCTCTAGCTCTTGGGGATCAATAATTGGGGAAAGCTTAGCTTGTAAGAACTCTTGAGAAGTTAGCCTAGTATTCTCCTATGACCCTATAATATTCATTATTTTGCATCAAATGGGCCCATTTGTTCTGGGAGAATGGGAGCCAGGCATTCACAAACTAGGCAATAGCACTGCTTTGCCCATTCCGTCCTTCCCAAGAGTCCCCGTTGGCACCCCCAGATGTTTGTGATTCGCTGTTGCAGTCCTGACTTGTGGGATTTCCTACTGTGAAAGCCCTTGGCCAGCCCGACTATCAGAGAGAATTCTCTCTTCTTACTAATGTTGGCAGACGCCCTGATGTCAGTATGCTTGGGTATATAGGGAGCCAGCCTACGACATGAAATCGGTATTTTATTGCTGTCCGAGCCCAAAGCAATGTCTCAGTGCATCTGTTGGTCCGCACCAGAGAGAAGTCACTGGAAAGATAAGTACCCCACTGGGGAACTTTTCTTTTACTTTAAACTCATGTCAGATAAATAATTGTCTCCACTGTGGTAAGCAAATCCAACACAGAGACTTATACTCGCTTGGTGTAATTTGTTTAAACCCGGATCATAATGTCCGTAGTTGCCTCTGTGCCTGCTTTAACTCTAGGACAATCAGACGTAGGGATGAGATTTTAGCTAGATTCCTTAGTCTTGAATCTTCTCATCAGCATTCAGTGGCATCTGCCAGTCATTCAGAGGTTGAACAACCTAGGCGCAAGAAGGAAAAAGAGGAGACCCAAGCTTAGGCCCTTGGATGAGAACCATTCTCCATCTGTTTCTAATTCTAGGTTTGTAATTGTTGAAGGCGAGGTGCTTTTTCAGCCCCCTTCTCTGCCTGAAGTAGTGGTGCAGACCTCTGTTTAGACCCATTCAGAGTCCGGCATGCCCATCCGGTCCCTCTACTTATGCTCAGGCCTTTGGTTTCAGCTTATTGGTTAGGTCCGGGGCTGCTCTCCAGCCCTCTGCTTCTGAAGAGCGTTTTTTCCCAATGACGTTCCTTTGCAGCTTTGAACTACACTGGTTCATCCTTCTTCCGGAGAGACAGGCATCAGGATGTCGGACATCCCTAGGTCCAAGGCCAAAGCAGTTCCTAAGAAAAGTACTACTGCAGGGTTTTTGCCTAGGCCTACTTGCCTCCCTTTCTCACGGATATCAACAGGACTTAGACTAGCTGAAGACCTGATCTCCATAGTTTGTTGGGTCTAAACAAGCACCCAAGGATGCCTCCCCAGGTAAAAGGAATTGGGATCCTACTTCTGAACCTTTCCCACATCCTTTTGAATCCAAGGAGGATTCAGACCTAAAAGTATCTGGTTCTGAAGAAGGACCTTCTGCCACTTCCTTTGAAGATTCAGATTCAGTGGAGAACGTGGCTTCTCTCTCTCCCCCAGAAAATATCACCATTGTAGAGACCCTCCATGCTATGAGGGAGCATTTCCAGTGGGAAGCACAGGACTACCCTCAGTCAAAAAAGAGAATTAGGGAGTTCCTTGATCTACCAGAACACAAACCTCTTGCTATTCCACCCATTTTAAACGTGGTTGAGGATGTTTTCCAGGATTCCTTCTTGAATCCTGACTCTCTTCCTCCAGCCCCTTGTAAGCCAGACAAGCCTTTGTGTGCTGAATTCTCTTCAGTTATGAAACTGACTACACTGACAATGTAATCTTGGTAGTCTCAGACTCCAGAGTGCCGTCTCATTTCTCCCAAGATCGGAAAGTTGTCAGTGGCCACTTATACCCATCCTCCCTAGTCTGTTCCTACAAGGAGCAAACCACTAATCAAACTCAAGTCTGCAGTCAAAGCTTTATCAAAATCACTACTCTGTTGAATGTGTGAGGCTAAGGTAACTGAAAAACAGTGTACATGTTTGTGAAGCACTTTACTACTAATATGCAAGTCTCCTTTGGGACTCATTCATTTACTTTCCATAACTCAGCTAAGGTTTTATGTAGTATGTTGGCACCTACTTATAAACTTGACTCAGTAGCACACAGCAGTTTGACAGAATGTTCCATTAAATGATGACCATGAAAACTTCATACCAAAATACCACATGGTTAAAAAGAATTGTAATCCAGCAAAGCAGTCAGTTAAAATGGGTGGAGGAACTATTTCATATTAAAATGAGCTACAGAACATGCAGTTGTCATATGTAAAATGCTAAATGCTGAACTCAGACTGCAAAAAAAGATTCCCATTTTATAAAAAGTGCGATACGTCACGTTGGGTTGTGCATGGTACAGATATTACCACACACACACAGATTGCAAGTCTGTCACTTTCTGGGCTTGCAGTAAACATCTGAACCAGTGCACACCTCCTCATGACTTACTGCATACATATACTGTTAACATGTGGAAGGGTGTGTTAATAGGTGCTGCGGTTGTAATTTTGAAGCAGTTTTTTTTACTTTTTTTACTCGTATAGTTTTTATTTTCAAATAATCTTATGAAAACTTTCATAGTGTATTATGTATAACATTTTAGACAGTTATATACAATATTTACAGTCAGCCTGACATCAGTAAAAATATCAAATGTTCCCAGTTTCTGTACAGATGAAACAATATATAATTCTCAGAGTATATCTGTTATTAGTTGTAAAGTGTCCATCAATGATGAGACTTTTTTCCATGGGTTGTTTACCAATGGCCTAGGATAAATTCTTAGTTCTTTAATTTTGATTTCCATCAAAACTGAACTCTTCAGTAAAGCCAAAAAGTTTTCCATAGTTGGTGGTGTTTTTGAATTCTATCTTCTAGTTATGCATTTTCTAGAGATTGCAAGTATTGTCCATAATAAATGCAGATCTGTTTTATTCAAATGAGGACCTTCATTTACATTCAACAAAGTCAAAGCTTTAGATAAAATAAAAGATTCATTGAATAAGGCCTGTAAAAAGTTCATTCCATTCCAGTATGGTTTAATTTTAATACAATCATAAAATATATGATTCCAGTCTGCTTTAGATACCTGCTCACATCTCCCAACATATTCCCTTTTTAGGAGAGCTGATTTCAGTAATTTTATCTGGGGTTAAAAATGCAAATATTTCCAATTATAAATGTTCCTATACTGTGTACTAGATGTATGTTTTATTGATGATAAAATGTTTGATTTGATTTCTTCAGTTAGATGCAATAAATGACCTTTAGATATACATTTCCAATAAGATACATTAGGTAACGTTTTGTAAGTTATTAATTCTTTATCTTTATTTAACATTTGTTTACTGGGAAAGTCCGACTTGGAATGAAGCCAGTTTTCATCGGAGGCCAAGTACCATTTTTCATGTTATGGTCATTATATTTAATTCCATATAAGTAAATTATAAGTTTTGGTGCATCTTTACAGGAAGCATTATCAATTACTTTGCATAAATCCTGGGAATACATTAAGATGCTTTGCAGGCTTAACCAGTCCTGAGACGGGATTTGATAATTTATTTTATTTTATTTTTTTATTTTATTTTACATTAGTTTACCAGGAAAGTCCAGCTTGGACACAGGTCCATTTTCAATGGAGGCCCGGGGAGAAGAGCTCCATGAAAAAATATAAGGCAGAACAGTATAATACAATACATTAACATAAGAGAGAGCATTAATAGCTTTTACATCCCATCACTGAGAGCATTAATAGCTTTTACATGCATCATTGAAAGAGAAATGTTGCAGAGGTTAATAGCTTGCAATAAAAAAATTTTCAACAGGTTGGCAAGCTTTCAGGAGAAATATGTTTATACATAGCTGAAGATGTATAACAATTGGCAAGCTTTCAGGTAGAATAGGTCTATAAATAGAGGATACGAAACAGATGATGTCCTTCATGGATGCATCTGCAGTCATAACAACTGGGTTGTCCTGTCGTCAGGCAGCCCTTCAGTCGGCCGGATTCCAAAGTCCGGGTCCGGCTTCGGCTGATGTCGCACTTCACCCGACGTCATCTCTGTTGGTCTTCGGGTATAAAAGCATCAGCCGACGCCATTTTCCTCAGTCTTTCTTGCCGCGTGGCGCCCGAAGCAGAAGCTGTTCGCAAGTGCCGGTCGGTCGGATCCAGAGATTACTTCTACCGAATACTACTTCGAAGACTTCTAAAGCTAAGTACCCCGTTGGGGACTCTTTCTTGCCTCAGCCGATGTCAGAAAAAGTTAATAATTGTTTAACCTGTGGGAAACAAATACCTCATAAAAATTTCCACTCTTATTGTCTGCCTTGTTTAGGCCCAGCCCACGACGTAGCAGCCTGTTCGGCCTGTGCTTCTTTCAACCGACGAACGCTTAGGCGTCGGTCGGAGTTTGCAGAACAGTTTTTCGGTTCTGATTTTGCGTACATTATGCCGTCGGATCCTCCGACTACCCAATCTGCCAAAAAACGCAAAGATAAAGACCGACACTCGCGGTCCGCGGTTTCGGCCGAAACCATGGTTAAGCAAACCCCGAGTGTCTCGGTTTCGGCCGAAACCGAGAAAACTGATCAAAGTACAGCTGAACCTATCTCTACAACTGAGGCCCCTGCTAACACTATTGAATCGGCCTCAGAAATTTTATCCACTACGGTGGTTGCCACTGACTTAGACACCATTCCCTTGGATGTCTCTACCCCAGCACGTGGTGCTGCTAGGCCTTCAGCAGCCATGTCCATTAAGGCCTTCGCCAGGGCTAAAGCAGCCAAGACTACTAAGACAGTGCCTGTTAAACCCCCCACAACCAGGCCCTCTGCTAGTTCTCAAATGCTTACTTTGGCAGAAGATTTAATTTCTTTAATTAGAGGATCTCAATCTCACCCAGACAGGGCCTCGCAGCCCCCAGAGAAGAGACCTACGGCAGAGCCCCCTGAGCCAGTGTCCTCTGATGATTCTGCTGACGAATCAGACATAACTGACCAGCCAGAGGCTCCTTTCTCCAATTTTGAAGATTCTGATGCTGAAGAATCCATTCCAGCTGCTTCCCCACCAGAAGAATTCTCCTTTGGGGAAACCTTACATGCCATGCGAGAGCAGTTCCAATGGCAGCAACAGGATTTTTCAGACTCCAGAAAAAGACTTAGGACCATTCTGCACCTCCCACAGCACAGGCCCTTAGCTATACCTCCTGTTCTCTCTGTGGTGGATGATGCTTTCAATGATGTCTGCTCCGCTCCAGATTCTTTACCCCCAGCCCCTGCCAAACCAGACAGATTTTACAGGGTGCCAGATACTCATCACCACCTTTACAAGGCCCCACTTGCAGACCCCGAAACTATATCCCTGGGTCCCAAGGCAGTAGCACGACCATAGCTAAAACCCTATTCCTTCTGAAAGGGAAGCAAGGTCATTAGACAGATGGGGTAAAAAGGTCTACACTTCAGCTACTCTCTCAGCTAGAGCTTTAAACTGTCAGTTTCACATGATACAATACCAAGAGTTTATGCTTGATCAGTTAACTAAAAACTAACCACTGATGAATCTCTTGATAAGAAATATGTATTAGAAATGGTAAATAACATACAACAGGTTAGCAACCATTCATTAAAATGTGGCTATGATGCACTGGAGGCTTCATTTAGATCAGCCATGACTGGCACAGTGATAAGAAGGCATGCATGGCTAAAGGAGCAAGCTTTACCGGATCATGTTAAAGCTAAGTTGCTAGATGCTCCTATGGATAAGACAAGTTTGTTTGGTACACCTGCCCAGCAGGTTATGAAGAAAATGGAAGAAAAGGCAAAATCTGTTCAAACGGTTAAAGATTTCTTGCAGGTTCAACCCCCAAGGTTTAGCAGGAACTGGCCTGCTAAAAATTGGTCCTTTCCTGACTCCACAAAATTTCAAAGGGGCAGGAATAGACATTCCAGAGGCAGAAACCAATCCAGAGGAGGTGCCTACAGAGGACGACAGTGGCAAGGTAACAACAGAGGCACAGACACAACCACTGCCACTACATCAGCACAACCACAGTGACTTAACCCTAAATCCGCCTACCAGGGAACAAATAGCAGCTCCTCTAGGCGGAAAGTTAACCTTATTTTCAAAGAACTGGCACTACATAACAAAAGACAAGTGTTTTTTACAAACCATAGATCAAGGTTACCGGTTTCACTTCCACACTTTACCAGTCAAAAGAGGAATGCCAAATCTACCTCCAAATCAAAAAACAGAGGCACTACAACAGATAATGGAGTTAGCAAACATGAGAGCTGTGGAAAGAGTGCCAACAGCAGAGCAAGGAAAGGGGTTCTACTCCAGACTATTCCTAGTTCCAAGAAAGGAAAAAAGTTGGAGACCAATTCTCGACCTGTCCACCTTAAATACATACATCATTGTCCCAAAATTCAAAATGCTGACCCTACAGCAACTTCTTCCCATGCTGGGCAAGGAGTCTTGGCTGGTAACTCTAGATCTCAAGGAGGCATACCTGCACGTCCCCATTCGACCAATCTGCAGAAGATACCTCAGATTTCTTGCAGGATCAGAGCACTATCAATTCTCAGCATTGCCCTTTGGCTTATCTACTGCGCCCAGAGTATTCACAAAATGCCTGGCATCAGTAATCGCCCATTGCAGACTACAGGAATTCAAATTTACCCATACCTGGACGACTGCCTGCTACAAGGGGACAACAAAAGCAAGCTGACAACAGATTTACAAAGGGTCATTTACTTGCTACAAGCACTGGGATACACAGTCAATTTACAAAAGTCAAGGCTGATACCATCCCAAACAAGGACATTCTTGGGCTGAATTGGACACAGTAAAACAAATGGCATTCCTGACTACAGAAAACAAAAAGAACTCCTCTTTACTTCTTGGCACTAACAAAACTGAACAAGTTAACAGCAAGAAAAGTACTGCAGGCCTTGGGCTTCATGGCATCATGCATAATCTTGGTCCCATTTGCCAGACTACATATGAGAAAACTACAGTGGTACCTAAAGAATTTATGGTCCCAACACAGACACAGCCTAGAAACAGAAATCCCACTAATTCCATGTTTAAAGCAGGAGTTCCTATGGTGGGCTCAGGCATGTCAGTCAAACCCAGGCCTACCCTTTCGCAGATGTCAAGCAAGCCAGACCATCACAACAGACGCTTCAGACCTAGGATGGGGGCCCACATGCTGGACAAATGCGTGCAAGGATTGTGGACACAGGATCAACTTCACCTGCACATCAACCTAAAAGAAATGCTGGCAGTAAAACTGGCAATCCAAAAGTTCAAACCATTTCTCCAAGAGGGCCAGTTGATGATAAGGACAGACAACACCACAGTCATGTGGTACATCAACAAACGGGGAGGCACTCATTCATGCCCCCTATGCAGAATGACTTTGGAGCTGTGGACCCTGGCACTCAGCTACAACATCCAGTTACAGGCAATATTTGTACCGGGAAAAGAAAATACTCTAGCAGACATATTAAGCAGAACCACATCGGATGCCCACGAATGGAAGCTGCACCCGGACATCTTCAAGACCATCTCAAAGAAATGGGGAATGCCTCAGATAGATCTATTCGCATCACCTCTCAATCACCAGCTCAAAAAGTTCTGCACAAGGACATTCCACCCACTAGCATGGAAAGTGGATTCGCTCTCCTTCAGCTGGAAAGGCCTAACAGCATATGCATTCCCACCTCTTCCCTTGATACACAAAGTACTACTAAAAATCAAGGAAGAACGTCCAAGGATAATCCTGATAGCTCCAAACTGGCCAAGACAACACTGGTACCCACTGCTGAGGAGCATGTCTCGAACAATATGTGGCCAATACCCTGATGCCTTTGATGTTAACTCAGAACAACTACAGCATCATACATCCAAACCTAAAACGTTGCAACTGACTGCATGGAACATCACATAGCAGCAGCTAAACCAGAACTTTCCCAAAGAGTTAAAGACATTATTCTTGAAGCACGCAGACCTTCAACAAGAAGGAACTATGCTGGAAAATGGAAAAGGTTTGTCATTTGGAGTACGGAAAGAGGAAAAGATGTGTCAAACATAGATATGCCTAACATTCTGGAGTATCTGGCGAACTTCTTCATTCAGGCCTGTCCTACTCCTCCATCAAGATACATGCATCAGCTATTTCAGCAGAATACAGCTTTGATCCACCTGTTTTTCGCACCCTTTGCTCAGGCAGTTCCTCAGAGGAATCAAGAATGTAAAACCTCCAAGGAAACCACCATTACCAGCTTGGGACTTAAACTTTGTGCTAGAAAAGTTGACACTATCACCCTTTGAACCAGCAGCAACAGCAGACCTACAACACCTGTCATGGAAAACTGCTTTCCTACTGGCAATTACTTCAGCAAGGAGGGTTTCAGAACTACAGGCCTTAATGGCAGTGCAAACCTTCCTAATCTTCCACCAAGATAGAGTGTCCATGAGGACTAATCCTACATTTATGCCTAAGGTGGTATCCAGAGTGTCTTTAAACCAGGCAATCCACCTACCTACCTTCTTTCCCAACCCACAAAACAGAGGGGAAAGAATACTGCATACCTTGGATGTACATAGACAGCTATGCTACTACTTGGACAGAACAAAAAATAGCAGAAAGACTGACCAACTTTTTGTAGCCTATGCAACAGGAAGGGAAGGAAAAGCTATTTCCAAACAGACAATCTCCAAATGGATAGGAAATTGCATACGATTCTGTTACTCCTTCCATGGAAAACCAATTCCACAGAACATAAGACCTCATTCTACAAGGGCAACAGCCACTACCACAGCCTTCTTACGAGGAGTGGCAACCAAAGACATTATTGAGGCGGCTACTTGGACCTCCGTGCATACATTTGCCAAACATTATAATTTGCCTCTATATTCCAGATCCCGAGCAGGGTTTGCCACTGCTGTACTGCAAGGGATCCTAAACACACCATAATCTACTTTTATCCTCCTCCCTAGTTGCCTATGGTATTCTACCCAGTTGTTATGACTGCAGATGCATCCATGAAGGACATAGTACAGTTTTGTACCTACCATAAATGTAGATGTCCGAACTGGATAGCATCTGCAGTCAGGATTACCCTCCCTCCTTCCCTCTGTGGTACTCCTAGGGTGGTTACCCTCCTAATAGCTAGCTGGTGGGGGAGTCTTTTATGGTGTATTTGTTTGTATATATGTACATACATGCTTATTTTTGTGTTTACCTCTATCTTTTTGGAAACATTGGCATCTATCCAAATTTTAGCCTTCAAGAGGGCTACTGGCATCTGGGGCAAGAAACACTGAGGAAAATGGCATCGGCTGATGCTTTTATACCCGAAGACCAACAGAGATGACGTCGGGTGAAGTGCGACATCAGCGAAGCGGACCGGACTTTGGAATCCGGCCGACTGAAGGGCTGCCTGACGACAGGACAACCCAGTTGTTATGACTGCAGATGCTATCCAGTTCGGACATCTACATTTATGGTAGGTACAAAACTGTACTTTATACGTGTTTCACTGTTGCAGTCATTACATTTGGGTAATCTGCTGGCAGGTTGCCCTCAGTCGGCCTGAATTCCAAAGTCTTGGGTCCTGCATCGGTCGCTGTCTTCTCTTCCATGATGTCAGGGGTATAAAACATGCAGCCGACGCCATTTTCTTTAGTCTTTCTTGCCGCCCGGTTCCCGAAGCCGAAGCATTTCACAAGTGCCGGTCGGCCGACTACTGAAATGTTTGAGTTTCAGAACCGAAGTCTTCACTAAAGCTAAGTACCCCATTGGGGAAACTTTTTTCCTGCTTTTTACCAATGTCAGAAAAAGTTAATTGTATTACTTGTGGGAAGCAAATACCTCATAAGGATTTCCATTTATACTGTATTCCTTGCCTAGGCCCTGATCACAACGAGCCTGGCTGTCGGTTTTGTGCTAGATTTAACCAACGCACTATTAAGCGTCTGTATATTTTTGCATCAAAGTATTTTGGAAACAGATTTAACTACCCAGAAATGTCGTCGGATAGCAATCCGACTACCAGAGTACATAATAAACACACAGAAAAGGACAGAGAAAGGCAGTCGAGATCCAAAACCGATGAAGCTTCTCCTAAGCCAGGCGCTGATACTCAGTGAGGCGCCTTCGCAGCCCCTGATACCCGCTATCTTCGAGTTGCAGGCCTCTACCGGCACCCATGTGGAGTCCGGCATGCCGCAAGATACTCAAGGTATTGGACCGACAGATGTATCTCCCTCGGATGGGTCCGGAGCCGCTGTGCAGGCACCGGCTTCTGAGGGTGTATTCAGACCTCAACATTTGTACATCAAACTGACAACCGCTGCAAAACCAAAGACAAAAGCAACTTCTAAAACTAAAAAACTGACGTATGAGCCACGTGCACAGGCCTCCATGCCTAAAAAACAGATGATCAAAATGGCTGAAGACCTCATTACGTTGATCAGGGGTACCCATCCCCCCCCCCCCGATAAGAGGCATAGGCAAGACACTGATTATGAATCTTCAGATCAGGTTTCTATTTCTTCTGATCAGGAATAATCTTTACCCCCCTATGAGAATTCTGATGCTGAGGAGCCTATTCCATCTGCATCTTCTCCTGAGGATTATTCATTTGGAGAAACCTTGCATACTTTGAGGGAGCATTTTCACTGGGAGAGTCAAGCCTTCTCAGAATCAAAAAAGAGGCTCAGGGATTTCCTCCTCCTCCCTCAGCGCAAGCCTTTAGCCATTCCCCCTGTTTTAGACATTGTGGATGATGTGTGTCCAGAGTCAAGCTTGACCCCTGACTCCTTACCTCCGGCTCCCAGTAAGCCTGACCGATATTACAGGGTCCCTGACTCACATAAATTTTTATTTAGAAACCCTGCTGCTGATCCTGAAACTATTTCACAGGGTCCAAAGGGAGTTAAGGCCTCAACAGCAAAAAATCCCTATCCCCTCTGACAGGGATTCAAGGGCACTGGACAGATGGGGAAAAAAGGTTTATACATCTGCAACCTTGGCAATCAGGGCCTTAAACTGTCAATTTCATATGCTTAAGTACCAACAGCATGTTATGGGATTGCTGAAACAGAAAATGATGATTTCAGAATGTGCAGAAAATAAAGAATTGCAGGAATTATTGCATGCAGCTGAACAAGTTGGAAAGCATACTTTGCAATGTGGTCTTGATTTTTTGGAGGCCACCTGCAGGGCCGCAGTTACTGGATCTGTGATTAGGAGGCATGCCTGGTTAAAGGAACAGAATTTGCCTGACCATGTTAAAGCTAAATTGCTAGATGCACTTTTACAGCATGATTCTCCGTTTGGTATTAAGGCAGAAGAGGTTTTAAAGAAAATGGAAGACAAAGCTAAGTCTATGCAAACTGTTGAAGACTTCTTACAAGTGCAGCCACCCAGATTCAGTAGACACTGGCCTACAAAAAATTGGTCCTTTCCTGTGTCAGACAGAGCTCAAAGGGGCAAGTCCAGACGCCCTAAGGGTTCCAGATACCAGGCGCAAGACTCATACAGGTCAAAGCAATGGGGCGCATCCACCTCCAAATCTGGAGGAGATAAAGCGCAAACCTACAGAAAGCAATCCCAATGACTTCCCTCTGCCTACACCAAGCACTTATCTTTTGGTAGCACCCATAGGGGGAAAATTAGCACTTTTTGCTCAAAATTGGCAGTTAATAACCCAGGACAAGTGGGTACTAAACATCGTATCACAGGGATACAGATTCCATTTCCACACTCTGTCAATGAGAAATGGTTGGCCAGATCTGCCAAAAAATCAATGGGCAGAGGCACAGAAACAAGTTACGTCCCTCATGGATAACGGGGGCCATTCAAACAGTACCAGAACAGGAAAAAGGACAAGGTTTTTACTCGACTGTTCTTGGTACCCAGAAAGGATAAGGCCTGGCGGCCAATACTGGATTTATCGATTTTGAACACATACCTGGACATTCCAAAATTCAAAATGCTCACTTTGCAGCAGCTTCTGCCCATGCTGGGCAAGAATGCTTGGCTGGTGACTTTAGACCTAAAATAGGCATACCTGCATGTCCCAATAAGACAGTCGTGCAGACGATACCTCAGATTCAGGACTGGCTTAATGCATTACCAATTCTTTGCACTGCCCTTTGGCTTATCTACTGCGCCCAGGGTCTTCACAAAGTGCCTGGCACCAGTTATTGCATTTTGCAGACAAAGAAGTATACAAATATATCCTTACTTGGACGACTGTCTCATTCAAGCAGAGAACAAGTACACTCTTCTACGACACCTGGCATTTGTGAAAAGGCTTCTAACATGCCTAGGGTACACAGTAAACGAAAAGAAATCACAACTGGTACCCTCTCAAAAGATAACATTCCTGGGTGCAAGCTTGAATACATCTGCCCAGATGGCTTACCTCACGCCAGACAAACAAAGGCAACTGACTACTTACTTTAGACTGATGGCAACAAAAACCCAGTCTTCTGCAAAACAAATTCTGCAGGCTCTGGGCTTCATGGCATCCTGCATCCTACTAAATCCATATGAGGAAACTTCAATGGTACCTAAATAGTTTATGGAGTCAACATTCACACAGCCTGGAAACAATGATTCCTCTCATTCCCTGCCTGCAATAGGAGTTTCTATGGTGGGCAAAGGCCTGTCACCAAAACATGGGACGGCCCTCCACTCTACCCCCCTGTCAGCCAAACCTTAACAGATGCATCAGATTATGCCTGGGGGGCCCACATGGCAGGAAGATGCATTCAGGGCATATGGGCACCAAAACAAATGCATCTACATATCAACCAGAAAGCGATGCTAGCTGTTCAGAATGCTCTAACAGCCTTCAAGGACTTACTTCATCCAGGACAACTACTGAAAAAGACTGACAACACCACAGTCATGTGGTATATAAACAAGCAAGGGGGCACACACTCAAACCCCCTTTGCAGATTAGCCATGGCACTGTGGGACACAGCTTTGACCTACCAAATACATCTTCAAGCTCAATTCCTGCCAGGAAAACAAAACACTCTGGCAGACGATTTAAGCAGAAACCTTATGGACCCTCACGAGTGGAAACTAAATCCACAAGTCTTCAGCATGATAACAGAGAAATGGGGGAGCCCAGACATAGATCTATTTGACTCTCCTCAAAATTATCAATTGAAAATATTCTGCACAAGGACTTATCACAGACAAACATGGAAAGTGGACGCCCTATCCTTCAGTTGGAAAAACCTATCAGTTTATGCCTTTCCTCCTCTGCCTCTTCTACCCAAGGTCCTCCTAAAAGTCAGACAAGAGAAACCAAAAATGATACTAATTGCCCCAGACTGGCCTCGCCAATACTGGTACCCAATCCTAAGAATTGTCTCAGTACCCAGCTTGGACCTTGCCTCAGACCACAAATACTGTCTCAGCAAAACAGTCAGATCCTGCACAATCAACTACAGACCCTGAACCTGGCAGCATGGCTAATCATGTAATCATACAAACAACACCTCTCAGTAAAGCTGTGATGGATGTCATTTTGGAAGCCAGAAGGCCTAGTACTAGAAAATCTTACACTGACAAATGGAAGAGATTCTGTGCTTGGAATCGAGCACAAGGAACTGATACAGCAGAACCACATATTCCTCAGATGTTACAATACTTAACTGAGATGCTTGACAAAGGCCTATCTTTCTCATCAATCAAGATCCATGCCTCTGCCATTTCAGCTCATTACAATCCAGAGCCACCAATCTTTTCTCACCCTTTACTAAAGCAATATCTTAGAGGAGCCAAAAATTTAAGGCCTCCTAGAAGATCACCATTACCTGCATGGGACCTCAGTTATGTGTTGGAAAAGCTCACCCTGCCTCCATTTGAACCAGCTGCTGATATAAAGTTCTTATCATGGAAGACAGCTCTGCTGCTAGCAATTACTTCAGCAAGAAGAGTTTCAGAGCTACAGGCCCTCATGGCTGTCGAACCTTTTATCATATTTTACCCAGACAGGGCTTCTCTGACAAATCCTACTTTTATGCCTAAGGTGGTTTCCAGTGTGGCTCTTAACCAAACAATTCATCTGCCAACGTTATATCCAAATCCGCAGAACAAAGGGGAGAGAATTCTGCATTCCTTGGACGTACACAGACAGCTAAGATTCTACTTGAGCAGGACTAAAGCTCTAAGAAAAACTGAGCAATTACTAGTGTCATATGCTGCAGGATCAGAAGGAAAGGCTATTTCAAAGCAGACAATTTCAAAGTGGATAAGCCACTACATCCGTTTCTGCTACTTACACCATGGTAAACCTGTGCCCAAGGGCATTAGGTCTCATTCCACTAGAGCTGCAGCTACTTCAGCAGCCTTTCTCAGAGGAGTACCAGCCAAAGACATTCTAGAAGCTGCTACTTGGAGTTCTGTTCACACCTTTACAAAGCATAACCATTTGCCTCTCTAAAGTCCAGGGCAGGATTTGCCACTGCAGTGCTGCAGGGCCTTATAGCCGCACCTAATGCTATTTAGCTTCAGCCTCCCAACCATAGCTTTGGGATTCTACCCAAATGTAATGACTGCAACAGTGAAACACGAAGAACATAGTACAGTTGTGTACACTTGCCATAAATGTAGATGTTCGAGTGTATTCACTGTTTCAGTCCAGGTTATCTTCCCGCCACCCCCCTGTCATTTTACAGTTTATCTTTCCTTCTCTATCTTCTACAACCTGTGTGGTGTATTTGCTTGTAGATGAAGGTAAAGTTTATATTGATGCATGTGTGTGTGTGTGTGTGTGTGTGTGTGTGTGTGTGTGTGTGTGTGTGTGTGTGTGTGTGTGTATATATATATATATATATATATATATATATATGTATAATATTGCTACCTTTTTGGGGGCACCTGACATCGGGGGCAAGAAAAACTAAAGAAAATGGTGTCGGCTGCATGTTTTATACCCTTGACGACCTAACGTCATGAAAGAGAAGACAGCAACCGATGCAGGACCCAAGACTTTGGAATTCAGGCCGACTGAGGGCAAGCTGCCAGCAGATTACCCAAATGTAATGACTGCAACAGTGAATACACTGCTTAACATCTACATTTATGGTAAGTGTACACAACTGTACTTTTCTTGGTATGTGTTATCCTGGGGTTTGACATGAGCATAGCCAGTTATTTAGATAGTGGGTTATTAGGAGTTTTTTGAAATGAGAAGTGGAGGTGGTCGAAGTTATATGGCTTGGTAGTGAGTTCCAGTTTTTGGCAATGGTGCTAGCAAATAGGGATTTACCAGCATCATTTTTGTGCTTGATGACAGTTATGAGTTGCTGATTACAAGAACGTAGGGGTCTAGGAGGTATGTGGGACTGTATAAGTTGATGGAGGTGCTGGGGTTATATCAGGAAAGTAGTATAGTTTATGAGCATCAGTTAGTTGGTTGAGAAATAGCATGTGAGGCTATTCCAGCCAGTTGAGCTGCTTAAGGGATATACAGTGGTGTGATCTATATGAGGCTTCGGTATCAAACTTGGCGATCTTGTTATAACAAGATTCCATTTTATTTAGATCAGCTTGGCAGAGATTAATGAAGATGAGAGAGGCATAAAGAAGGATGGAAAGATGATGAGTCCTTGCTATGTTGGCTTTGGCGGATCTAGTGATAAAGTGTTTGTTCCTATAGAGGAGACCTAGTTTTTTGTTTACCTTTTTGATGGTTTGTGCAATTTGGATGTCGAATCTCAGGTTATTGTCTATTACTACACCTAGCAGTTTGGTGTGTGTGGTTGGGCTGATTTGAATGATGATCTTCGTGTTTCACTGTTGCAGTCATTACACTTGGGTTATCCTGCTGGCAGGCTACCCTCAGTCGGCCTGAATTCCAAAGTCTACGTCCGGCGTTGGATGCTATCGCCTCTTCCTGACGTCAGTGCGCCAGGGGTATAAAAGATGCCAACGCCATTTTCTTCAGTCTTTCTTGCCGCGCGGTGCACGAAGCATAAGCAGTTCGCAAGTGCCGGTCGGCCGACTCCTGAGATTTTCGTGTTCGAATTTCAGATCCGAAGTCTTCATTAAAAGCTAAGTACCCCGTTGGGGAATCTTTTTTCTTGCTCCATACCGATGTCAGAAAAAGTTAATAATTGTATCTCTTGTGGGAAGCAAATACCTCATAAGGACTTTCATTCTTACTGTATTCCTTGCCTAGGCCCTGACCACGATGTTGCTAGTTGTCGGTTTTGTGCTAGATTTAACCAACGCACTGTTAAGCATTGGTACGATTTTGCATTACACTATTTTGGTAGAAGATTTAATTATATGATGTCGTCGGATAGCCATCCGACTACCAGAATTCACAAGAAACGCAAAGAAAAAGACAGGCATCCGAGGTCCAAAACCGACAACTAGGCTTCTTCTAAGCCAGTCGCCGGTTCTCAGTGAAGCGCCTTCGCAGCCCCTGACGCCAGCTACTTTAGACCCGCAAGCCGCTACCGACTCCCACGTGGAGTCGACTAGGCCGCTGGAAGCTCAAGGTATTGGGCCTTAGGAGACTATTCCCTCAGATGGGTCCGGAGCCGCTGAGCAGGCATCGGCTTCTGAGGTTGTTTTCAGACCTACTCAATTGTACATTAAAACGACTTCAGCTTCAAAGGCAAAGACTAAAGCACCTTTAAAGACAAAGAAACAAGTACAACAGCTTCATGGACAGGCCTCCATGCCTAAAAAACAGATGCTCAAAATGGCCGAAGACTTAATTACTTTGATCAGGGGTTCCCATCCCCCTCCTGATAAAAGGCCTAGGCAAGAGACAGAATATGAATCTTCAGATCAGGTTTCCATTTCATCTGATTCCTCTTCTGATCAGGAATACTCTCTTCCTCCCTATGAGAATTCTGATGCTGAAGAATCTATCCCTTCAGCCTCTCCTCCTGAAGATTACTCTTTTGGGGAAACTTTGCATATCATGAGGGAACATTTCCACTGGGAGAGCCAAGATTTTTCAGAATCTAAGAAAAGGCTCAGAGACTTCCTTTTACTACTACAACACAGGCCCCTAGCTATTCCACCTGTGTTAGACATTGTAGATGATGTATTTTCAGAGTCCAGTCTGACCCCTGACTCATTACCTCCAGCTCCTGTTAAGCCGGACAGGCACTATAGGGTTCCTGACTCATAAATTCCTTTTCAAAAACCCTGCTGCTGACCCAGAAACTATCTCTCAGGGTCCCAAAGGGGTCAAGGCTGCTTCTGCAAAAAACCCTACCCCCTCTGACAGGGATTCTAGGGCATCGGACAAATTGGGGAAAAAAGATTTACACTTCTGCTACCTTGGCTATAAGGGCTTTAAATTGTCAGTTTCATATGCTCAAATATCAGCAATATATTATGTCACTGCTTAAACAGAAAATGTTGATAAATTCTGAATGTGCAGAAAACAAAGAAATGCAGGATTTATTGCATGCAGCTGAACAAGTTGGAAAGCATACTTTGCAATGTGGTTTTGATTCTTTGGAGGTCTCCTGCAGGGCCGCTGTTACGGGTTCTGTCATCAGGAGGCATGCTTGGTTTAAGGAACAAAATCTGCCTGATCATGTCAAAGCAAAATTATTAGATGCTGCATTACAGCATGATACCTTGTTTGGTGTTAAAGCAGAAGAGGTGTTAAAGAAAATGGAGGACAAAGCTAAATCTATGCAAACGGTTAAAGATTTCTTACAGGTACAGCCTCCAAGATTTGGCCTACAAAGAATTGGTCCTTTCCAGTGTCAGACAGACCTCAAAGGGGCAGATACAGAAGCCCAAGAGGCAGATCCCAGCCCCAAGGTTCGTACAGGTCTAAACAATGAGGTGCTTCTACCTCCAAAAGTGGAGAAGACAAATCACAGCCATACAAGAAACAGTCCCAATGACTTCCCTCTGCCTGCACCAAGCACTTATCTTCTGGCAGCACCTTTAGGGGGAAAACTAGCACTTTTTTCACAAAATTAGCACATTATAACACAGGACAAATGGGTCCTAGACAGTGTCACAAGGCTACAAATTTCACTTCCATACCCTGACAAAGACAAACTGTTGGCCAGACCTGCCAAAACATCAATGGGCAGAGGCACAAAAGCAAGTCTCATCCCTCATGGACATGAGGGCCATTCAACAAGTACCAGAGCAAGAGCAGGAACGTGGATTTTATTCAAGACTGTTCTAAGTACCAAGAAAGGACAAGACCTGGAGACCAGTACTGGACCTATCTATTCTAAACACATATCTGGATATACCAAAATTCAGAATGTTGACTCTACAGCAACTTCTGCCCATGCTGGGCAAGAAGGCTTGGCTTGTGACTTTAGACCTAAAAGAGGCATACCTGCATGTCCCAATCAGACAAACATGCAGAAGATACCTCAGATTCAAAGCTGGCTCAATGCACTACCAATTCTCTGCTCTGCCCTTTGGCTTATCTACTGCGCCCAGGGTCTTCACAAAGTGCCTAGCACCAGTAATTGCATTCTGCAGACAGAGGAATACATATATATCCATACTTGGGCGACTGCCTCATTCAAGCAGAGAACAAGGACATTCTACTGCAGCATCTGGTGTTTGTAAACAGATTTCTAACAGGCCTAGGGTACACAGTCAATGAAAAGAAATCAAAACTAGTATCCTCTCAAGATATCATATTCCTGGGTGCAAGCTTAAATACAACTCCCCAGATGGCTTATCTCACACCAAACAAACAAAGGCAACTGACTACCTATTTCAACCTGTTGGCAACAAAGGCTCAGTTATCTGCAAGAAAAATTATGCAGGCTTTGGGCTTCATGGCATCCTGCATTCTACTAATTCCATATGCGAGACTGCATATGAGGAAACTTCAATGGTACCTAAAAAGTATTTGGACTCACATTGCCACAGCCTGGAAACAATAATTACCCTCATTCCCTGCCTGCAACAGGAGTTTCGATGGTGGGCGAAGGCTTGTCACCAGAACAAGGGACAGCTATTCACCTTACCCCCAGCCAGGCAGACGTTAACAACAGATGCATCAGATTATGCCTGGGGGACCCACATGGCAGGAAAATGTATTCAAGGCAAATGGTCCACAAACCAAATGCATCTACATATCAAAAAGAGATGCTAGCTGTTCAGAATGCCCTGACGGCCTTCAAGGACCTCTTTCATCTGGGACAACTACTGATAAAGACAGACAACACCACGGTCATGTGGTATATAAACAAGCAGGGAGGCACTCATTCTTACCCCCTTTGCAGACTAGCCATGACTTTGTGGGACACAGCATTGACTTACCAAGTACATCTGCAGGCACAATTCCTGCCAGGAAAGATAAATACTCTGGCAGACGAACTAAGCAGAAACCTCATGGATCCCCACGAGTGGAAATTGGATCCACAAGTCTTGGGCATGATGATAAGGAAATGGGGATGCCCGGATATAGATCTATTTGCCTCTCCTCACAACTACCAAATAAAAAGATTCTGCACAAGGACTTATCACAGACAAGCATGGAAAATGGACGCACTATCTTTCAGCTGGAAAAACTTAGCAGTATATGCCTTTCCTCCACTGCCTCTCCTCTCCAAGGGTACTTCTAAAGGTCAGACAAGAGAAGCCAAAGATGATACTGATTGCCCCAGACTGGCCCCGCCAATATTGGTATCCAATCCTAAGGAACTTGTCTCAATGGCCGGCTTGGACCTTGCCTCAAATACCTCATCTACTATCCCAACAAAACAATCTGATACTGCACAGCCAACTAAAGACCTTAAATCTGGCAGCATGGCGGATAATGTAGTCATACAAAACGCGCCCCTCACTAAGGCTGTGATGGATGTCATTTTGGTGGCCAGAAGGCCTAGTACCAGAAAATCTTACGCTGGAAAATGGAAGAGATTCTTTGCTTGGAATCAGGCACAAGGAATTGACACAACTGTACCAAATATTCCTCAGATTTTGCAATACTTAACTGAGATGCTGGACAAAGGCCTATCCTTTTCATCAATTAAAATTAATGCCTCTGCCATTTTGGCTTATTATAATACAGAGCCACCAATCTTTTCTCATCCTTTGCTAAGGCACTACCTCAGAGGAGCCAAAAACTTAAGGCCTCCAAGGAGATCACCAATACCTGCATGGGACCTCAATTATGTCTTGGAAAACCTCACCCTGTCTCCTTTTGAGCCAGTCGCTACAGCTGATATAAAGTTTTTATCTTGGAAAACAGTTCTGCTCCTAGCAATAACCTCTGCAAGGTGAGTCTCAGAGCTACAGGCACTCATGGCTGTGGAACCCTTTATCATTTTTTACTCAGACAGGGTTTCTCTGAGGACAAACCCGACATTTATGCCTAAGGTAGTGTCCAGTGTGACCCTTAACCAAATTATTCATCTGCCTACTTTTTTATCCAAACCCACAGAATAAGGGGGAGAGAATTCTGCATTCTTTGGACATACACAGACAGCTACACTTCTACTTGAACAGAACCAAAGCTTTCAGGAAGACGCAGCAAATACTAGTGGCATATGCTGCAGGATCACAAGGAAAGGCTATCTCAAAGCAGACTATTTCAAAGTAGGTAGGCCACTGCATTCGTTTCTGCTATTCTCAACATGGCAAGCCAGTGCCTAAGGGCATTAGGCCACATTCAACCAGAGCAGCAGCCACTTCAGCAGCCTTCCTCAGGGGAGTACCAACCAAAGACATTTTAGAGGCTGCTACCTGGAGTTCAGTGCACACCTTTACAAAGCACTATCATTTACCACTCTACTCTAAATCCAGGGCAGGCTTTGCCACTGCAGTTCTGCAGGGACTCATAGCTGCTCCTAATGCTATTTAGCTCCAGCCTCCCAACCCTAGCTTTGGGATTCAACCCAAGTGTAATGACTGCAACAGTGAAACACGAAGAACATAGTACAGTTGTGCACACTTACCATAAATGTAGATGTTCGAGTGAATTCACTGTTGCAGTCCAGGTTACCCACCCACCATCCCCCATTTCTTTGCTGGAACTTATCTGCACTTCTCTAATCTATACAACCTATGTGGTGTATTTGCTTGTAGATGAAGGTATAATATATTTTGGTGCATGCATGTTTTATTGGCATATTTTTAGCCTACCCTTTTGGGGGCACCTGACATCTGGGGCAAGAAAAACTGAAGAAAATGGCGTTGGCTGTATCTTTTATTCCCCTGGCGCACTGACGTCAGGGAAGAGGCGACAGCAACTGACTTCGGACCTAGACTTTGGAATTCAGGTTGACTGAGGGTAGCCTGCCAGCAGGATAACCCAAGTGTAATGACTGCAACAGTGAATACACTCTTAACATCTACATTTATGGTAAGTGTACACAACTGCACTTTATCGCTGGCGTAGATGTGAAAGTTATTGTTTAGGGGAGGTGGTCTGCCTGGGCTGAAAAATATAAGTTTGTTTTTTTGGGGATTGAAAATTAGTTTGATGTTTGTGAACCAATTTTCAGCTAGGGTGAAGTTATTTTGGGTTAGGGATTGCAGTTCGTCTAGGGTGGGGGTGGCACAAATAAGGGTGGTGTTATCTGCGTATTGTAGTATTGATGCAGAGGGTGAAGTTAAGGAGATCTGGTTAGTAAATAGAGAGAATAGCAGGGGGCCAGGAATAGACCCTTGAGCGACTCCGGTGGTTACTGGTAACATGGGGGACAGCTAGTCATGCCAGAGAACTGTTTGCTGATGGTTGGATAGGTAGCTGTTGAACCATGATATGGAGGGGGGGACTTATATTTAGGGTAGATTGGGTTTCAAGAAGCATGCTGTGATTTAGCATATCAAAGGCTTTCGATTAGTCTAAGAATATAGAGGATACGAACAGACCCTTGTTTCTGTGATTGTTAATTGTGTTGGTGAATGATAATAGCACTGTGGTGGTGCTGTGGGAAGGTCTAAATCCATACTGTGATATGGAGAGAAGGTTATTATTTTGGAGGTATTGCATTAATTGTGTGAACAGCACTTTCTAATATTTTGGATTAAGGTGATAGGATTGCTTCTTGACGATAGTTGGTGAGCTCAAAGGAGTTACCTCCTCTGTGCAATGGAATGATATGTGATATTTTCCAAGATGCTGGTACTCTACATTCTGATAGAGACCTATTTATGAGAATAGAGACTGGGTAGGCTATGGCGTTGGCAGATATCTGAAGGAAATCTGCTGGTAGGTTGTCTACTGCCAGTGTAGTAGGCTTGAGTTTTTTTAAAGAGTTTGGAGATAACCTTGAGAAATCAAGCAGGTAGGTTAGAGGTTACAAAATGGTTGAACGTACTTTGTGACAAGTTTTGTAAGACACACTAGTTTGCAGCCATTTCTGGGAGATCGCAAAGAGGTACTTTCTGGGCAATAGGCACAGTTGTGGTTATTCAAACACTGCGTAATATTGGTAAAGCTGTAGGAGGAAGGAGCAGAACAGACACAGGAGGGTTAAGTAGAGTTTCAAAAGGAAGTGAATAAAACATAACACTGTAAGTATTGGAGGGAGGGCTTGTAGGTAAGTTTCTGTACATACAGGATGCCCAAATTAGTTATCTCATATCTAATAACAAGCAGCACTCTCGTAGAAATGCTGAGTATGTAATAAGGACCCTTACAACTATTACGTGGTTTTGGTCTGATACAGCAACTAGCAATAATCAACACACATCAAAAGTGAATAGAAAAACTGACACTGTTAACATAAAATAACCTCAGTGCTGTAGTAATGACTTTTGGCAGAGAAATTCAACCAGTCAAGACAGCTACAGCAGTGCTGTATGCATTAGGTTTAGACTGCTCCGGCCGCTTTTAAACAAGCACGCTAATGGATAAAAGTGTCCTTTTTAACTTAAGGTATCTATAGAAATCCAGTTATGACTTAATGATATAGTAATTTAGTCAGTCAAGAGAGCTAGTGAAGTTCCGCATGCATTAGGGTTAAACTAGTGCTGTCGCTGTTGAACAAAACATATTTATGGCAGAGACACATGCTATTAGCTTTGAACTAGAAATTGGTAGCTAAGTAGTTTTTAGATCGGTAATAACTTTTTTGCTGTGCAGCAGCAAGAGTACAAGTGTGAGGTAATGTTTGTCGCTACTCTGTGCAGGTTAGTGAGTGTGTGTAGGTATTACATACGCAGTGTGTAAATTCTCCAGGTCAAAACACAATTAATACAGGTTACAGTGATTTCTATACAGTAACATAGCTAGTTATATCTGATTCCAGTGATTTCACTAGATGTAGGACGAATCCAACAACACAGTACTTGGTTGCCTGTTGAGCATGCTTCCCTGAGCTCCGTGGGATGGACCGAGGTCAGATAGGTGAGGGAATAGCTTTAGAAATGGCGCCCTAGGCCAAAGGAGACTGATGTTGACTGTAACCGGATGTGAGGAAATATGGGCGGGCTACACCCAAGACAAGGGAAGTGCAATAGGAGAAAAACGATCCATAAGTAATAAAACCAAATAATAATGTAAAAATACTCGTAATACACTTAACCGAATTATGGTATGATAATCCCTTTCATTACTTTGTCTTGTTTGTAGAACTATTGGGTTTAGTGGGAACATAGACTTTTGAATTACAGGATTTGAGCTGCTGTTTTAATTTAATGCTTGAAAGAAATAGCTCTAAATGGGATAGTCTATGGAGAGATTTTTTGGTCGTTCAGGTAGTGGTGCTCAACAGGTTTACTTGGGTGCACTGCCTTGAGAAATCAGGCAGGTAGGTTTGAGGTTACAAAATGGTTGAACATACTTTGTAACAAGTTTTGTAAGACACAGTAGTTTGCAGTTGTTTCTGGGAGATCGCAAAGAGGTACTTTCTGGGCAATATATTTATCATTTGCATATCTATAACCTTTAGTTTTTTAATGCATTGCTGCCAACAAATAGTTTTTTTTTTGTTCCCAAGAAGTAAATATTTCTCTATATATTTAGTGAGGATAATTTTTTGTTATGATAAATGGAATTAAAAGATCAAACCAAAGTTTTAAATCCATATTTACATTAATGAATAACCTAAATGAATTGAAGCAGTAATTAATCAAATATGATTCGGTAGGTCTTGTTATATTGTATTGCATATTAATACTTCGTAACTACCACGGTTTATTAACTTTATCCAGTATTGAATTTTTTTTAATGAAGTAGATTCGTTTGTTAATATAACATTATGTAACACTTTCCAGTAGGCAGAATAAGTAGGATTTATCCATTCCATGACAGTTTTAAATATGGATGCCTTTATATATGATTCAATATCTGGAAAATTTAGTCGTCCTTGTTCCCATAGTTTAATATGACGAATTAAAGCGATTATATTTTTTTAGGGAACCATAGAAATTTTAATAAACTTGTGTTTATCTCTTTAAGTATATGTCTCTCCGGAAGCAACTGAATTACTAACTCTACATACAAAATCTTGGGTAGTAAAACCATTTTTTATTAACTGTAATATATCTTCAAAGGTCAATATTTATTCAGTTTTTCCACAGAAGATTTAATTGTGTTAATGTTATAATTTATTAATATTAACTCATTCAAATCCTTACATAAGGTGATTCCTAAATAATTTATAGTAGTAACTTGTTTTCCTATGATATGATTCTCTTTAACTTGTATTTCTTTCTTTATGTTTAGAAGTAAAAATTTAGATTTTGTCCTGTTGAAGTGAAGACCTGAAATCATATATTTCTCAATATATCTACTTCCTCTAAAGTTTCTTTGGAATTGGATAATAGTAGTATATCGTCGGCAGATAGCATTATTTTAGAGGTGTATTGGTCATAAACATCCACTCCTCTTATTTTTAAATTGTTTCGTATTAAAACTGCAAGAATTTCAATAGCTAGTGCAAATAGAATAGGTGACAAGGGACAACCTTGTTTAGTGCTTTTTGTTAGAGAAATAGATTACAGGGTGAAAGGACCTAGTTTGACATAAGCTAAATTATTTTTGTATATATTCTTTATAAGGTGAACAAAGGAAGGAGAAAATTCAAATAAAACTGGAATTTCAAATAGATATTTCGAACTTAAGGAATCAAAGGCCTTCTCTGTATCTAATCCAATTATCAGCATTTCTTGATTTTCCCTATTCATGTAATCAGTAAGAGTAAGTATCCTCTTGATATTGTCATGAGTGTGTCTATTGTGTGTAAACCCAGTTTGATCATTATCTATTATTTTTGATAATGGAATTTTCATTCTGTTTGCTAAAACTGACATAAATATCTTATAATCATTATTTAATAATGATATAGGTCTATATGAGGTACAAAGATCTGAATCTTTATTTTATTTTAGGATTGGGGTAATTAAAGAATATTTCCAAAAAGGAGGTATTATTGCTTTTGATTGGATTTCTAATGTTTTATGAAAAAGAGAGATTATGTTTGTGGGAAAGAGTTTATATATCTTTGTGATTATGCCATCTATTCCTGGGGCTTTATTATTTTTTCTTTCTTTTATCCTATCTGTTATTTCTTTCTAAGAAATGGGTCTTTGCAAATCTAATTTTAGTTGGATGGGAATTTTTTTATGTTGGTAGCAATTGTATCCATATTTAATTGATCAATATGTAATTTTCCATTTATAAAGTGTTCCATATATTGATGTCTAAATGCATCAAGACTATCTCCTATATCCGAGCATGTTCTTTCCCTTCTTTTCATGATAAATGTTGTTAATATTATTAGCTTTGGAACGTATTTTAACTCTTGCAGATAGATTATGTAGATGCTAAGGGAAGTAGCCAAAGAATTTACTTTTAGTTTTTCTAATGGTAAATTAGTTTTGTATGTTAAAATTTCATTATATTTCTTATTGAATTCCTCTATTTTCTTTTTGATTTCCGGAGAGTTTTGATGTTTTCCGGATTTCACCGACAAAAGTCGAGATTGTAAGTCTTGTAACTCAGAATCCCATTCTCTAATTTTGTTTTTGTACCAACTAAGGGTTTTACCATATATATAGGCTTTTAATGAATCCCATATCATGACTATGTTAATTTCTGTTGTATAATTTATATCTAAGAAAAACTGTAGTTCTGACAACAACCAAGGTTTAAATTCTTTAATTTTGTGATATATGATGGAATTCTAGAAGAAGTAGTTAATGGTTTAAACTCACTTTGAAATTTCAAAACTAGAGAATTATGATCTGAAAAAGGACATGGAATTATTGAGAAATTAGTGATCTTTAATGTAGGTCATGAACAACAAATATTGTATCTATTCTAGTTTGTGTACTAAACCTATAATCTTGGTGGGAAAATAAAGACTTTTCTTGTTTCAATTTAAATGTGTCTATTAGATGAAATGATTCAGTCCATTTTTTTTAAAGATTTTGCTATAGAGGATATACAAATGGGTCTCTTGTTAGTTTCAGAAGTATCCAAGATACAATTGAAACCTCCTCCTTAAAGCAGGTTTTTGATGTTATAGATTGTACCTTCCTCTTTATCCATCACAATAAAATCAGGCATTTGTTAACCGGGATGATTTAAGCAACATTTCTCTGAAACAATGCTTTCTTTTCAGATTGGTAATATTCAATCTGAAATGGACAGTGTCGCTACAAGAGTTAGAGAATACACTCATGTTTTCCGCCTTTAACAGCTATACCTTTTACCTGCTGTTCTTTGATGACACGCTGTGTAGATGACTGGTCCTGCTTTTGGCTGATAGACTGTGCTTGAAAATTCAGAGGTTGCAGCAGACTCATTTAAACATGTAAACCTGGAGGTTGCTGCTGTGACTCTGAGTAACTTAATGAGCAAATACAGTTTGTCCTTAACTTTATGTATCAAGTGCATAGTTTGATCACTCTGTGCCGAATGAATTTCAACGTATTTGCTCAACTAAAACTGACCAAAAAGTCTTCTAGGTTGCTGAGTACTGACAAAGCATGTGTGGCAGGGAAAGACTTCCTTGTTTGAATGCCTCATGGCCTATTGTGTACAATTACAAAGTAAAACTCTAAGCATCTTCAAATTAGTCTTAATAGGATTTGCAGGTTCATTTACTTTAAAATCTCATCTGTCTACTTCTAGATAGCTGTCTGTTTTAAAATAAATTTTTTAGTGGTCTCCCTAAAGCAGCACTCATTTCTGGGTAGTACTGCCTTTTAGCAGATACCCACTGTCATTGCTACACATTACTTTCTCAGATAACAGTAAGTTAGTGCTGCTTTGCTTTTATCCTTATGTCAGTATGCTAGCATTTAAGAAGGTCTTTTCTACAGGATCCGTTCTTTGGAGTTCACTCCCCTGGGAGCTTTTCAATATTAAAAAACAGTTGTAAAGTATTCAAGGTCAATCTCTTTCCCGATACAAACTGTGAAATGGCCTGTAAATGCATGTCAGACAACGGATGTGATATTCTGTACATCAAGTAGCCTAACTTATCTTAAGGTTTGTGTTATTTGGAATTTTGTATATATTCTGTGCATTTTTTACCTGAATTAATTTTAATTGCATGCAGTCTGCATTACCTTACCTTCCATTATTATTTTCTTACCTTTGTTTGTATTTCCCTTTACTTTATCCTTCTGTCCCTACTTCCCAGCACCTCCACAGTTTCTTTTACAGTTTTCTTCATAAACTCTCTTCGCACTGTCTAAAGGTTTGCCTTGCACCATGTGGACTAGTTTCTTTGATCTCATGATCTACTTGTTAAAGGAAAAACTGGTATTTTAGCTGTTCTTGTCCTGCATTATGTGAAAATATGTTTTGTACTTTACCAACTAACTTTTGCAAGTCATAAGTCATAAGTTACAAAGACATGCATCTGGAGCCTTTCTCCCCGGGCCTCCGCTGAAAATTGGCTTCGTTCCAAGTCGGACTTTCCCGGTTAACAAATGTTAAATAAATAAATAAATAATGATTTTTTTTATAGTAAAATATGATAAACAGATTGCATTTTTTCCTTTATTTGAATAGTATATGTAGTTCGTAGTGTACACCATGTATGTCTGCTTCTAGTGGGTTTAGTTGTGCATAAGTGGTTTGTTTTCTTCTAATACATTTGAGACCATTTATTTTAACTGTATTTTATCCTTGGCCCTTTAATATTTTCTATTTATTTGTCCCCCATCCCCAGCAGAAGTAATGGCTGTAAGGGAGGATGCTTTTAGTGGAGACTTTTCAGATTTGGATTAGTTTTCAGCGATAATGGTTGTGCGGTTCACTGCTGCACTCATAACCACAGGAAGCTATGCAACAGGCTATCTGTCCAGACTTTCAAAGCTGAACACACTTCCTCCTTAGCTAAGCTGACATTACCTTTCCTATTGACGTCTCCACATTTTTGTTATAAAGATGGCATATGCCTGACCATCTTCAAATCTTTCTTGCCACACCAGGTATTTTAATGACATGACATTATTGTCTGTGAAGAGTTCAGGACTATGGCCTTTTAGTCGTGATGCGTTTATGTCCAGGCCTACTTGATCTAAACAGCTTGTGATGTAGTTGCTAAAGTCTGTCATGTTCCCTGATGGTAATCCAACAGACATCCCGTCTGAAAAGTAGAAGAACTAAGAAGTCTAGGGATGCCAGAGCAATGGAAGACTTTGCTAAGGTTCCCAGTTCCAAGAGTCACAGTAGTGTGAAAAAGCGTAATCACCACCCCAGACTTGTCCATCTTGCCCAAGGCCTCTGTCACAGCTGATTTGGGGGCTACCATGCCCTCATTTGTTAGCACATCTAACCAGACTAAATAGACTATGGATTTGACTGGAGAAGGTAATGAGATGTCGACCCCTGAACACTGGGTGATTATTGAACACCAAGAGGGGAGTTTACCATTGCCAGTTGTTGAGGAGAACATCTGCTCATTACTGCTCAGAAGTTAAAACCCAAGGACATCCCCCCCCCCCCAGCCCGGGGATTTCCAAATCGCATTGGACATTCTCAGTCTCAAGACCCGCTCTGAGGCCTGGAAATCTGCCAAGCAAAAGCTGTCCTTTGGCTAGTTTCCAATCTTCACTATCCTCTTTTTAGGATTGAGTTGAGCTGGTTCAGGTAGTTTTCTAGTTTCCACAGAGCTTACAGTGTTGTCCAGGCAAGCCCTCCAAGAGAATGTGGGAGACCTCTCTAATAAGAGGCATTGAATCCTCAGACTCATAATAAAAGAGATAATCTGGGTTGTAGAAGCTAGATATCCCCTCTCATCTTAACAGGTAATGACAACATGCTTGCATCTGATTCTCTTTCAAGAACCTGTTTATGATCATGCTGTCTTGCAAGTGAGAGACTTCCAGTGGGTAATCCATGAAGTGCTCCCCTCCACCAGAAGTGAGTCATGGAAATTGAGGGCTTTGGACTGTCAACATTTATTGCTTTTCTTCCTGTATAGGAAGCACTCCATTTGATATTGATAGCTTGAAGCCAGATTCCCAGGCCCATGCTTTAAAGAGATGTTAATTTTTTTATAGAATAGGGTAATCTTACAAATTTCTGTATAAAAACCCTGTGGCAGATTGAGACAGTGTTACTAGAATCTGTAATAGGAAGTAGGAAGTAGACTATGGTCCCAAGTATGGGACTGCATTAAGGAAGGAGTGAGGGAAGGATTACATTCATGTTCAAGATATAATAGGTGTGAAAAGAGGGGGATGACCGGTCTAGCTAAAAGAAGCAATAAAGTAGGTTCTTATTTAAGAGGAAAGTTTAGAAATAGAGGATAGGAGATGTCTGTGAGGGTGCCACAAAACATCAGCGCAATGCATTAGCAAGCCAAGGTAACCCTGGAGAAAGTGATGGGTAGGAGATGGAGAATGGGAGGAAGGTATTGTTTCACTTGCACTGAATAGCTTAGGACTGACAGGAGAATTTTGGCAAAATAGGAAGAGGAGTTCAGGAACTCTGTAGACGAGACAGAAGTAGAGAATACATTTGTCACTGTATTTTTGCAGAGGCAAAAAGACCATGTACTAGCATGGAAGGTGTAGTGCAGGATTGAATTAGACTGATGGGAGAGTGATTTGTTGGCACAGTTTGAGCCACAAGAGTTTCATCCCTGCATGTATGGACTCTGTCAGTCCCAAGGAGTGTACAAGCACTTTAGCTGGGATCTCTGCGTATGATGAAGTTTGCGTTTGAAATAAAGTCATCATTGCAGGCACTGTGGCTGGTGGGGATGTGGGGGCATACAGAAAATCCCTTAGCCCATGCAGAATAACAGCTACAATCCACTGTTCTTGCCTTCTTCCCCTGATGTCCTGTGATGCTGTGGGTGAAGAAGAACAAATGTGTTTGAATGGCTTATATGGGTTATCACCTGGTGGGGAGCAAAAATATGTAAAGATTTTGAATGTATGGGGTAACTGGGACATGGGCAAAAGTGTAGAACATAGGGCTTGTGTATACGGAAAAGGGACATAACTGATTTACAGAGGACAGAATCACACCAATTAGTGCACTTCAAGATAGAGGATGGAGAGAGAAGGTATGTGGGTGGCAAGTATAAGAGATGGTTTCCTGATGGAGGTGAGAAAACAGTATTTCACAGAAATGGGGGGGGTTAGTGTCCTAGCATATATTTCCTGATGCAATGACAGAATTCATGTTATCAGTGGCATTTGCAATTGCTTGGAATAGAGCAAAGAATGGTTGGGGAAAGTTTTGAGAGGGGTAAAAGCAATGGTGTGTACTCAATAGGGCAAAGGTCTTTTTTCAGCCAGCAAACCCTCATTTACGTGTTACTGGTCATCTGTTTCAATCAGCATCTTAATATGTATTGTTTTGTATGATGTTAATATGTATTGTTTTGTATGTTACATCATGCATACCATGTCTTTGCACCAAATGCTAATAACACTTGGCTTGTCAAGGTAGAAGACTCGGAGAGCCCAAGTAATGTAACGGGTAAATGAGGAGGTGTGCTGTGACTAGTGCTAGTTTTCTGTTATGAGAGTCTTCATTGCAGAATTCCACTTTCACCCTTGTGTTTGCTGATTACAAGCTTGCACAGCACAAGCAATAATGCAAGTATTTTTACCCTTGCAGGTGAGTTCCTCTGGGGCAGCAGCACGAGATGGCAGACTTAAAGTTGGGATGCGTATCCTGGAGGTCAATAACCACAGCCTTCTGGGAATGACTCACACTGAGGCAGTGCGTATCCTGCGAAGTGTTGGAGATAACTTGATAATGCTGGTGTGTGATGGGTTTGATCCCAAAGCTGCTGCTGCAATAGAGGTAAGACCATAGTTGTGAATTAGATGGAATCTTTACTGAAGTGTGTATTCTGAGCAGCATCATTGATCCTCTTGACTCTTATTGTATATCTTTTCTCTGTAGTTCATGAAACAATTTTTTGTAACAAATTGTCAAAACTGGTAGACTGCAAAGACTAAAGATAGTCTCTGTCATTGCTAAATACTAACACAAATGTAGATGAATTTTAAGACCTTGACATGACATGCCTTTGTTTAATTCATGTTTAATTCATGTGAGAGGGCCGCATTTATTTTGTGCGTTTATGTTTTGGGAGAACTTTGTTTCCATCTTTGGTAATGCTGCACATCTTCTAAATCTCCATACTTCACAGTTTAGGGAAATAAGTGATAAAAAAAATGGTCGGGCAATGGAGCACCTCTCAGAAAAGAGCAAATAGAATAAATCAAAAAACAAAGAAGTGAGAGACAGTCAGTGAACTGTAATTTATTGAAAAATAAAAAGTAAACCAAACAGAGTAAGAGCTTTTGTGTCTTATATTGACGCTTCATCAGACTCAGTACAAGGCACAAAAAGCATATTTATATACTGAGAATGACCCCTTTCATTATCAGTCAGTCAATTAAATATGGAAATTAACGGTACATTAAGCAGACATGTCATTCACTATAAATCTGTGACCAAAAACACACTATAAAATCTAAGACATGAAACCTGAAAATGTAAAAATGTATACACCATGTAATAAATTATACACTTATAGAAAGCATAGAAACAGCATAAATAAAAACAATAGAATATATGTAAAAATGCTAAATAACCTGGTTAAACCAATAAGAATCAGCATATGATGAAATCTTAGACTATCAATAAAACATATGCCATAAGATAGCAAACTATATTAATACCTCAGATGCCTGGCACCCTAACTGGGTATTACTTTACTTCAATTATATTAGATCCCTTAAATTCAATCCATCCGCCTTACCTTTCTTGGGCAAAGTTAGTCTAGACAAATATAAAATCTTTTATGGCCTGAAATATAACGTTATCAGATTTCATAAACTATTGTCTTCGCTAAAACTTTTGCAGGCGTTCATTTCCCTCCAACCAATACATCTAAATCCCAATTTAACTCTAAATGGTAACTTGATAAATCTGGACAATTTCCCCCTTATTAAGGATAAGTGCATGGCAGACTTTTTCTTAGTCAAACATCTGATGTTATCCGAGATCAGGCAAACCTTCAATTTATCCAATAAATATACTTTAATAACTAGACAAATCTTTGAACTATTGAATCCATACTATGATCATCCTGACTTATCTAGAGAAAATATCGAAATTGCCAAGGTTATTTGGAAACTTCTTCTGCTAAAAAGAAAATGACTTCCAATGTATATAAGTTATTAATCTCTATCAGATCTAACAATTTGCCAGTATTTTCTAAATTCTGGTCAGATAAGGACCAGTATAACTCCCGCACTAATGAAAGAGGCTTTCAAATCAAGTATTAAATATATCCCTTTTAAAAAATTATTTTATACGCAACTCATGATCACCAATAATGCGTATTTAACACCTGCAATCATTAATAAAATTCACCCCAACTCGTCTTCTCTGTGTCCATTTTGTAAGGATCAAGTAGCCGATATATATCACATTTTCTGGAGCTGCAAATGTGTGTACAGACTATGGTGTGCCCTTAAAGTTATTCTGGAGAAAATGGGATACGAAAAATCAACACTTTCTTGGCAATTTGCTTTATTACATATCCCTCCTGATAATATTACTAAAGCTCAGCTCAAGGTGGTGATTTCAATTGTCATATTTATCAAATATTATATCTCATTGCATTGGAAGTGCCAAGCCGCACTAACATGGGAAGGTCTAAAGGAATTGGTAATTAGGCATATTAGGGCACAAAAGTATCTCTTTTATAAAGGTAATCACAAGTTCTGTTCTGAAAATTTTTGGAATGTATTATTTGATTGTCTTTTAACCTGAAACACTTTTCATTTTTGTATTATATCTCCTTAATGTATTATCTGTTGTATATATTGTGAATGATATGGGCAATGTATAGTTGTATATAGTTTTTGTTGATGTTTGTACAGTGTTCTTCTGTGGTTTGTATTGTTTGTCTATAAGATAATAAAATAAAAAGATTTTCAAAAAAAAAAAATAAATAAAACATATGCCATAAAAGAAATACCTAAAATATCTAATACAGAGGTACTCTTAAAATAATGTTGACCCCTTGACATGCCTTTGTTTAACTCATGTGAGAGTGCTGCATTCATTTTGTGCTTTTGAGAATTAAGAGGGAGAACTTTGTCTCCATCTTTGGTAATGCTGCACATCTTCTAAATCTCCAAACTTCGCAGTTTAAGGAAATAAATAAGTCAGCTTACTCGTTCATTGTCTTACGAGTCACATCCGACTCTGAGTGACCCTGTGGTAACAGCACTTATTCTGTACCCCTAAGGAATATGTACATTATCCTTCCAAAACAGGCACATTTTTGAAGAATTCAAGCAGGAGTTACTGTAGCACACACACTGGAATGTGTTTTTATATTTAAAATATATATATGTAGTTTCAACTAAAAGCATGAGAGAAAGAAATCTTAGGAAAGGGTGACAAGGGAAGAGGTGGAAATACTGGAGCCTCAAGCCAACATAACATTATTTTCTGTCTAATCAACAGGAAGCTATATAGATGCATATGAATATTTAATCAAACAGTAAAATAAAAGAACACTGAATGCACCTACTTTTTTTAAACATGCAGTAAAAGTGTTTCAGGATTTGGTATATGAGGGTGGTTTGATCCATATCTTTGTGACTCTGGAGAGAGCAGTATTTTTGCTTTTGATTTATAGTTTCTGTAACATAGATGTAAAGTGAAGCCTGATAGTACTTAAACCTTAAAGGATAATTTTTTTGTTTTTCTTTGCTTGCATTTCACTTTTGCACATATGAAGGGATTCCACCAAAGTAAATGAGACTTTGAATCTTAATCCCCATCATCTGGCATACCTTCTCCACCTTGGACTAAAAGATGCTAACCTTAGTACAGTGGGGAAACATATGTGACCAGTCTCTTCTGATTTCTTTTAAACATGTCCAGTATTGGTCTGAGGCACTGCAAAAACTTCTATGCCACCGTTTAAGGAGCAAAGAAGCAAATTTTTCCATGCAAGCTAATAGAACACTGAAGACTTAGTAGACACAGAGAGTACCAACAGAAAGCAATTCTCTGTTTAATAGTGCTGATTCCCTCTATAAACTAACTTTTTTCTAGGTGCTTTTGGCTCCCATCTCTACTGATTCATCAAGCCCTTCCCCCCATGGGACTGTGTCCATTCATTCCCTTGTACTAGAGGAATACCTTAGTGTAATATGAAGACAAGCAGCATCCAGGGGGATATCATCCAAGAAAGCTATGAGTGTTCATAGGTAGGTACTAGGCTATTGGCCCTTTGCTTGTATCCTTGCTGGCATCCCAGCAGTGATCCTGTTTGTGTAGACTATCCCCACCCTTTAGGTGGGAAAATTAGCTTCTGATTTTATAGTGGGGACCTGGAGTCCCTTCCCCTTATGAATGCATGCTTGCTTCCATATACTTGCTAATGAAGGATACCACCAAGTGGTAGCTTGGTGAGCTGAAAGCCTACCCTGGTATGTGTATTAAAATTCTGTCCCTTCTGTGAGGGATTACAGCCCTTGACCCATTCATATGCCCATCTTCCGTAGCATTAGCTCCTTGCATCATCTCATTCAGGGGGTGCCTTCTCATCCCAGGAGGAGGATAGTATCTTTCAGTAACTGTATCTTATTTCCAGACTCTGTGGAAGAGTTGGGTGCTGGTAAAGCTGTCAGTAGTGGCTGGGTCATATTTTTCAGTTATGCACATTAACTCTTTTGCCCTTTGGGGTAGTAGGCTGAGCTGCTGTGTTGTGCTCAGTGTGGGTGCATGGTTCCATACATTTTTGTTAGGCTAGAGTGTTTTGCACACCTTGATAGGTACATGCATATTAAGTCACATCCCTGACTTAACCTCATGTGACAGGCCTGCAGTTATGGCAGTATTATTTCATTCACTGTGTTGGGTGAGCCAGCACTTGCAACATCAGCCACTCGCTCCCATCCCCTGCTGGCTTGCTCCTGCAGTGCTGTACTGGGCTTAATTCATCCTTGCCATGGGGCAGGCAAAGAACAGGTTAAACTAAGTATCATGACTTGGCAGGACAGTTTCAGTGAAAAAGTGTTGGAATTCAGAATGTGACTGAAAGTGGATAAAATGTAGCTGATTGTTGAAGAGAGAGGTATTAAATAGCTACCTGGTACTTTTAAGTGTAAAACAAGTCCAATCAGAATGTTCTTGTAAATTTTTTTATTTTTTTATTTTAGTTTATAGACCGCATTCTTTTCTCTGTTATTAATGTCTTAAGTTATCTTATAAAAACTTATTTGGACATCATAAAGTTTGTAAGATGTTTCATGCTGTTACTTAAAACAGAAGGTTGATATTTTTGCAGCAGCCTTACTGTTAGCTACTGGAATGTATATTAAAAAAAAAAATTGAAAAATGCCTATTTGGGTACAATGTTTTTTGACCCCTGCCCTTTGCTTGAAGCAAGACTGTACTATTAGAGAATGTCTGTGTTATGTGTCTCAGTTCAAATGTGGTTTCATGAATTGTGCTTCAGTTTGTTTGCATCCCAATTGCTGTGCATGCCAGTAGGTTAAAGTTGTTGCAATGGTTTACCATGTTCCTTTGCAAATTTCTGTCTTTGGAATTAAGTAATGCCGAAAAGTCAAATTACAATTGATTACTTTTTTTCTCAGGTTTCCCCTGGTATTATAGCAAACCCTTTTGCCACTGGCATTGGCAGGAAAAACAGCATGGAGAGCATCTCTTCAATTGACCGTGACCTGAGCCCAGAGGAAATGGAGATCATGCAAAAGGTAGGAAGGCTGCAGTTTATCATTTAACAACAGTAGGCCATCTCGGGATGAACAGATGTAAAAATGTTTACTTTTACATAGTGAACAACTTGTATGTATACAGTGCAGAAACACTTTAGAGGTAAGAAATGTACCTTGCAGACTTTTGCAGTGTAATCTAAGTATACTAACTAAAACGGTTCTAACCTAAGTGTCCGTTCCCCACACGCAATGTGTCTGTGCGCATCTTTCATTTATTTGTGCATATTAATTGGTAATCTCTGACTGGGTAATGCCAGAAAGTAGTAGGAGGGGGAGGGGGGGTTCGAAGTTAAGGTGATATCAGAGCTTGTAGTAACAGATGCGTGAAATTGCTGCAGAGGGCATTCTTGAGGAGAGTACGAGATGAGCCTGGTGAATAGATGGTGGATGATTATTTTGTTTAAAAATGAATGCACAAAACTTGTAGCCTGTAAAACAATTTTGAGTAGAAGAAAGTTGTAGTACTGCATAAATCTTGTAATATCTGTGAGCTTATCAGTATGGTGAGTAAATAGCATAGAAGCACTCTGGTTGTTGCCTAACCTGTCTGACTGAACACGCTAAAGGAAAGGTGTACCAAATGACATGAAACTACTTGTAACTAGCTCAGCAGGATTTGCAACTACATGACTTGCATGTGACATTTGTCTGGAACTGCCTCTAGGAGAAAATTCTCCCCTCCTCCCCACAGTCAGTCGCATATTTGGACTTGGGAATTTATGACTGGGTATGACCCATTTGCAGTAGATGCCCAGGTGAAGTGCTCCAACAAAAAGGGTAGTGCACATTAAAAGTGGAAATACTCTTAGAAATTGTTGCAGTGTTAACTATTGTAGGTCTCTGACATAGAGATGCAAAGTGAAAAAATAACATATTTTGCATTGGTGAAAATACTGGGATAGATGCACAAGTTTAAGATGAGTAAGGTTATAAGCCTAAGATGGTCAAGATGTAGTGTCTAGGATAAACATAGCTTGAAAGAAAAGTAAATCACTGAAGTTAAAGGCGGTAATGAGAAAAGTGCATTGAAGTACAAATGATACTAGAACTACAGTGACAGAACCAGGTAGAGAAAAGTGTTAAAAAAGCTGCTCATGAGTTAAAATGTGAGATGTGACTAGTGAGGGGATGTTGGAAGATCATTTCCATTGTTTAGAAATGACTACAGAAACAAGAGGAGTTTGTTAAACAGTTGGTTTTAATGAAGGATAAATGTCATAAACAGATGGTTGCCACTTATATAGTATAGCATTTCAGATGGGAAAGTTGCCACAGAATTTGGTTGATAAAGGATTGAGTACCTTGGTTTGTAGCAATATATTTTTTTTAAACAAGAAACATCTTTATTAAATTATCACTTATGACACAAGCAATCATACATTTGCATAAATGAAAACAAGCCTTATTGTCATCATCCCAGCTGCAAGCATTGTATATCACAAACCATATTGATATAATCCCAGTTGTAAACATTATGCATTATCGTCAGTCAGATATATTATGTAGCTCATTCAAGTTCTGCCTTCTTTTAAACCTAATTCCTCCCCTGAATGTATTGTTCCCACAATTCCCATTTTTTCCCAATTTGCTCATAACATTTTTTAAATATCCCAATTCCAGTTGTTTTTATCTCTGTTAGTATATTCACTACCTCTAGTACAGTTGGTTTAGACTTTGATTTCTATTTTTCTAGTAATTCTCCATACTTAAAGTCAGCAAGACCTTACTATGTCTAGGTACTTCCGATTCTGTATCATACCTCAGAAAAATAATTTCCCTAGTTATACCAATTTACTCAACCAGTTTCTTGGACAGAGTAGTCTGGAAGGAAAGTCTGCCAACTCATTACACTCCTAGAACATATATTCCCAATTACCTCTTTCTGCTCCATCAAACCTCCAACATTTGCTGTCTACCTGAGGAAAAGTTATCTGGAATCTACTTGGGTTATAGAAATATGTATGTAAACATTTCCAAGCAAAAATCCTAAATCTTCTAGATTTTGTTGCATATTTGGGAGACATACATATATGTCCTAATTTTTCTTTGTGAATTGCTTTTCCAATCTCTCTTCCCAATCCTTTCTAACCTCCTCTGATTGATTTTTATAGTTACCATGCAATATTTTATATGCTCTACTAATTAATCCATTTTTAATGGCACCTTCTGTTCTAGATTCTATTAAAAACTCTACCAGTGCTGGTCTTTCATTTAGGACCCCCCATTTCTTTCTCTTTGCCTATACTCTGTCAATCTTTGCTAGGGAAAGCAATCTCTAACCTGCAGTCCAAATAAATTCTTGGTGTCTTCCCATTCTATTACCTTTCCTTCTCCAGTTATTTGCTCCCAATACCTTGGTTCCTTTGCCAGTTTTCTCCAGTAAATTCCAGCCCCCTCTTGCATGTGGTCTGTATCCCTAATTGCAGTCATGCCTATTGGCAGAATCTCCTTTCTCCATTCCCATGTTGGCATAGTTCTTCGAGTACGTTCTGCTTCTTTCTGACTATAGTATCCTGTAGGATTATTGTTCTTAAAGATCTTCATCCAAAATCCCAGCCTCCTCTTGTTTCTTGAGCTTTCCCCCATATTGTCATCATCCCTTCCCTTTCCACTTTGAATTATAGGTTTCTGCTTGTGCTATGTATAAGAGCTGTAACTGTGTAGCTCTGAAATATCCCTTCAAATCTGGTAATTGTTCTGTTGGACAAATCAGCTTATCCCACTTGACTGTTGCAGTCTTCCCCTCCCAGTTAAAATCTTTCAGCTTTTTATTGATTGCTATCCACAACTTCTCCTCTGGTTGATAAAAATGTCCCTGACGTGTACAAGACTAAAGGGACTAAAAACATTTTTAACTGTTTGTAACTTATTATCCATATCCATATAACAGAGCTTCCAATATCTCAGTTTTTGTATTTATCTTTTGTTCAGTCTCTTCACACATATTCATATGGGCTGCCACACTGGAATCTGTTTTAATCCATACTCCTAAGTACTTCATTTTATCATGTCCCCATAAATGTGGATATTGCTGAACCATTTCTTGTGTGGTATCTAATTTACTGCTATTGCATTTGTTTTTGCTTCATTCATTTTGTATCCCAAAAAGATTTGAAACAGTCTCAAAATGTTCCACAGCACTGATGTCCTTTTCTGCTTTTATCTGGTGTAAAATAATATAATCTGCAGATAGAGCCAGCTTTTCTGGACTACCATATCATACCATTTATTTATTTATTTATTTATTTATTTATTTTACATTTGTTTACCGGGGAGGTCCAACTGGACAGATCTGTCCGTTTTCAGAGGAGGCCCGGGGAGAAAAACTCCAAAAACAATTACTAGCATACTGTACAGAAGATATTTACATGAGCATTGCGGTTTACACATTGCTATAAAATACAGCAGATAGCATATGATTGCATGAGGTATTTACATAAGAACAGTGGTTTAGACATGCAGTTAAAAGTATAGGAGGTAGTAACGTGATTGTTGTTTGTATGTTTAGTAGAGATAATCTTGAAGATTTAATAAAGATACATTATATCCTTGAATTACGGAGTCCCTTATTTTCTTTGCCAGTGGTTCTAAATATAATGCAAATTTTATTTATGTATTTATTTGACATTTGTTAACTGGGTTAGTCCAACTGGGTAGATACCCTTTTTCAGTGGAAACCCGAGGAAAAAAGCTCCAGACATTACAATATGAAAATAGATATTAACAATTTGAAAATTAAATGAAATATATGTAAATAGAACAGTGGTACAAAATCATCTGACAACTTACAGTAAAGTAATGAACATATGTACAGAAGGTATTCTTTTTTAGCAAAGATATGCAAGTATCAATTACATGTAACACATTCTTAAGTTCTCAGATGTGAAGATGAGATTGTTTATTGTACTGATAAATAATTAGTGTGCAAACAGTTATCAAGAAAGGCTACAAGATGACAGGGTTCTTGTTATTTAAAGGTTCTTCGGGGGGGATAACACTGGGGAAAGAGGGCACGCCCGCCTGGTTCCTCTGCTCAAGCAGAAATTATCAAGGAGGACCCCATCTACTTCAATTTTTCCCTCCGATCCCTTATATGTCCTCCTAATCAGCCTTGTAATTTTATCAGGGAATGCAAATGCTTCCATTGCTCTGCTCATGAAGTCCCAACTTACTCTGTCAAATGCCTTGTATGCATCAAGACCCATCACCAACTGTGATATTTTTGTACATTCTGCTTCCCTATGGATCATTAGAGTTCTGCTACTGTTGTCAGATGTTTGCTTCCCCTCCACAAAACAGCATTGATTAATATAAATTTTGGCATCACTTTTGCCATTCTTTTAGTCATTATAGACATAAACACTTTATAGTAGTAGTTAAGTATTGAAATGGGCCTTGTGTGAAGCTGGATCTGATGTATCTTTGTTCCCTTTAGGTATTACAGATACCACTGCTGTCTTCCAGGATGTTGGTACTTCTCCTGTTGTTAAAATACTGTTAAACAAAACCTTCCATATCTTTATCATATTTCCTTCCTAGTTTCCACAGGAATACCATCTGTTCCTGAGGACTTTCCTGTAGATTGATTATACATTTATATTTGATCTCTGTATCCTGTTAGTAATTGAGCCTCATCTACCTCTAACCTTGGCATATTTAATTCTTCCATAAACATTTCCATTTGTACCTTTACTTGATATCCACATTTCTCTGCTTTATACAGACTTTCACACAATTTCCAAAATATTTCTAATACCTATACAGGATCACTTGTTCCCTTCCTTTGTTATAGGTTCCCTAAGCTTGGTGACAGCCTTTTCTACTTTTTGTTCCTTGAATCATTGTGCTAAACGTTTTTATGCTCTAAAGTTAACAAAAAACAGTTGCTTAACAGCAGTCATTCTAAACTCATGCATATTATTGAGGTATTCCCTCATTTTCTGTCTCTAGCATTCTGCGGTTGCTCCTCTTCTTGTTCTGCAAAATCCCCCAATTCTGCAATACTTCAACATTTGTCAATCCCTCTAAATAATTTACTTTTTAACCATATCTCTCTCTCAGATTTCCACCGTATTGTTAAACTCCACTTTAATTTTATCCCACTCCCTAACTATATTTTCAGAAGAAATTTATGTCTTCTCTATAATAGCTCCTGAATAATTTCCTCTACCCATTCCTTAAATTCTTCTCTTTTCAACAAATAGGTGGGAAATCACTGTTTTTTTTTATTTTAGTTATTAGTGGCACATGATCTGAAATAGTTGTTGGGTACATATGAAAAATATACATGTACCTTTCTAGCCTAGCCCAGTTTTTGTATCTTGGGGAATATGTAAATTCACTCTTAACTCCTAGTACTGAATTCACATCTTCCATGCCAAATATTTTCATAAATTTCTTCAAAAGTCTACCCACCTTATTTATACTTTCCCAGTCTGCCCCCCCCCCGACACATCTTCACTTCTGCAAATCAAATTCCATTCCCCACCTATAAATATTCCTTGCTGAAAGCTGATTATTTGTCTCAGAATTTTCTTAAGCTTCATTATATCAGTTTTAGGTGGAATAGAAGTACATGCCAATGTAATCCTCCTTCCTTGCCAGTAGTCCCTTAGTACTACAAATCTGCCATTATTATCCTTTTTTATCCTCTTATAACACTTTTGGAGCTCCTCTTGCAATTAATATAAGTACTCCTCTTTTCCTTTGTCCCAGGTATTCTGCTGAGTAACCATCCTGAAAACCTTTCTTTATCAAATTCATATGTTCAGTTCTTTCCAAGTGTCTCTTGTAGCATAGCTATTTGCACTCTGTTTTTTTAGTATAGTTCACTTCTCTTTCTTTTTTTGTATATATTTGAGAGACCATTGACATTTAAAGACATTACAGAAAGCATCATTGTACTAAAAAGTTATTCCCACCTTTTATATGTATAACAACTTTTTTGTTAAATGTCTAGTTCCATCTTTTGTGCTACATGCATATTGTTTGGCAGGTTAAACATTTATACAGTTTTGTTGTCATTTCCATTTGAGCCTGTGTCACATCTTACAAAACTTTTTGTTTTATTAAAAGCCATCAAAAAAATACAAACACCCCCAATATGCCCTAAAACTTAACTTAATACTAACACAAAATAATGTACAGCTTCAAATATTGAAGTTTTACCCTCCAAATAGGAACAAAAGTCCCAAACTGACAGTCACACTCACCGACTTGAGTTAACCTAAAAGAAATATCATCTATGCTACACATGGTGCAGCATGTGCTTCTATTAAGTGCTGTCTGTTTTTGTCTTATCTTTATAGCTGTCCCAGATGGGAAAAACACCTGAAGGCTTTCAGAGAACATTATCTCCTAGCCAGTTTCTTTCTTTTTTTTGTAGCCTATTTCTCTTTATCAGATTTTCTCCATGGAGACATAAGAACCAGATAGAAAATTGCTACCATGCATATATTTGTTTGCCAGAAAAAAAAGCCTTACAATATTCAGTATTCTTTTTTATTTACTTGCTTTCTTTTAAAACATATTACTAGATCAAGCTAAGGGCCTTAATCCAGTCATTCCCTCATGCAAGATTGAGAAAAAGCGCATTGTTTTTTTCATTTATCATGCTCTTTTAGCCAGACATTTTTCTTACATTGCTGTGCCTGTATTTCTTAAAACTGAACAAGGAGAAAGAGAGAAGAGAAAAAAAACCCACCTGTTTACAATAGTATCCCCATTACACTTAAAACAACTGATAAAATGTTACTTTATAGCATGCAAAGAAAATCATACACTATAAAATAGTGCTATTAAGAAAAATGTTTTTTACTTAAACTTTTTCCCACCTGTTCCTCCCTAAATATTTTTCCAGCATTAATGACATGAAGTAGGGCATATGCTTTAGAGTCCCCGACAAGTCCAAATAATATTTCCATTTTTTCTTGTTTGTCAGTTTCCAAGTTACTGTTTTTATTTCTGTTCATCTCCATCTCCCAAATCCTGTCTCTGCTTCATTTCCAACATACTCTCTATTCTTCTAGTCACCTCACATGTGCCCTTCCTTCTCTCCAGCATTTTCTGTTGAAACTTTGGAAAAGGTTTCACTGGCACAGTCTGTCTGTGGTCTTTATTACCAGAAGAACAAGAAGCATAATATTTTTCTGTTTCACAGCCCAATTTTTTATTGGACAAACTGTTGTATTTCCTCCTTAGTATGTACTTAATCAGAAAATGATTTTGTACCTCCAGGGAAGATAATTTTGAAGATAGCTGGGTACAGCAGTTGACATTCCCTGAATAGTGAAATAAATTTACCCCTCTTCTGCCTGGTGCACAATGAGGAAGCATTCTCCACAAACACTCTGTTGTCTCCTGTCTCACATTTTTAGTACTTTGTTCTTCTGCCACAGTTTTGTCAGAATCAACTCCTTGTGCTGGTACAATTGCATTTTTACTATTAAAGGCCTAGGTTGCTTTCTTATAGACAGGTTTGGAGTGTACCACACTATGTGCCCTTTCAATTAACAACTTGTGCTTTGAAATAGCAGTCCAGTTACATATTTGTGCTTTCATAAAATTAATGCAGTCTGTTCCTTCCAGCTTCTCTGGTACAGCTGAAAATGTCAGGTTTTCCCTAAGTGCTCTGTTTTATTTTTTGAAACATCTTTTCTTGAGCAGTCTCATATTCAGGCAACCTCTGATTTTTGCAGTTTTGTCACCTCATCTGAATGTTTGTTTAAAGCTTCTTCCATTTTTCTAGCCTTTTGTTTGAGTTGATGTACTGCATCAGTGTTTCATTTATTTCCAGGTCTGTGTGCAGTTGTCTTATGCTTTCCTCTTTTACTGGAAGTCATGTCTGGAGCTTGCACTGCTTTTTGCTGAACAACTGCAGTACTTTTCCCGGTCACTGTTTTTTCATCACCTTTTGTAGCTGATTTTTCTTCAAGTCCTCTGTATTTCTGTTTTTTCCTGGCATCCAGGCAGTGCAGTTACTAGACTGAAATTTACCCAGAAACACAAAAGTACTTTGCTGAGTGTCTGTTTTCACACAGAGAGCTAGAATTAAGCCATTATTTAATGTGCAACCATCCTGGATGTCCCCGTTTGTAGCAGTATTTTGTTCCCTACCAGACCTGCCTGATGTCTCCACTACCTTCTCCACATTTTCCTATTTATTCCATGGAAGGGCAAGAGATGGTGATAGGACCCATTTGTTTCTGCCCACGGTGCCTTATTAGCCCACTTGTCTTCCCCTGTTGTGAGACTCTGGTACAAGAGAGTGGGCCAGCTTGACTGACCTACCTCCCCATTGGAGCATCTGGCATCCCTTGTAGCAGCTCTCTCTGCTTCAGTGCTGCCAGCTGGAAAGAGAGAGTACCTCAATACTCTCATCTTACTTGCATCTATACATGCAACATATGCTGACAAGCTTGTGCTCCATAGGTGCAGCAGTTAATACCCCCACTAGGTGCCATCCAAATGGTGAGCCAGACTTGTCTTCTCCTATGAGTGAAGCAGTAGTGGCCACTCACTCCCATGGGCCCCTGCCAGGTCCTGCATGTGCCTGAGCCACTGGTTGAACTAAGGTCATATCCCTCTGTATCACTGAACGGGCTATTTTGTAATATTTTTTAATGTTGTTGGGATTCTAGCCAGTGTAATAGTTTCAGGAAGAGGAATTGTTGGGTTTTTTAATGGTGTCCTGTGGCAACTCTGGCTGTTCTGTTATAACTTTGATAACAAGCGTATTCTAGTAATATCAACGTTGCTTGTGACATTTTAAAGAAACATTGGCCAATATTGATGACAGATGAGGATGTAAGTAGAGTAGTTGGAGAGGTTCCACGTTTTACATTTAGAAACAATAGGACCCTGAAACAACGCTTATGTTTTAAGCAAACTGGATTTGTTAGGACATGTTCTGAATGGCAGGGCATTTACGCCAGTAGATAATGCAAAGCTTTTAGATGCATTTGGTCAGCTACTTCAGTTATGCATACCAGAGCTCATAGGGGTATTGAGTTTCAATTTTATGCAGCTTGCACTGACAGAAATCTTGTTTATTGGGCTCAACATAATACTTGTGAACTGTTTTATTTTGGGAAGACCAACCATACTTTGAAGGAGTGAATACTTGAACATGTGCATGATATATGTAATGGTAAACTTACTAATGCACTAGCTAAACTAAGTAATAGCCACCAGTTTAAATTTCTGGTTTTGCAGAAGGTAAACGTCAGTATTAGAGAGGGTGATATTGTTAATGAGACTGAGTTCATGGAATTAAGATGGATATTGGATTTTAAAGCAGATGCATATCCAGGACTTAATAATGCTGTCTCTTTAAAGCCAGCTGTAAAAAGGAGATGCTTACATTATTAAGACAAACCATGTGATTTTATCTTGTCTTTGATTGATAAGAAAGTATTTAAATGAGTTCTAACAGTTTATGTTTTTATGGTCTGAGGAAGCGGTAGTCCTGCGAAAGTGCTTACCAATTTTTACTGTTTTATTGTTTTATAGTTCTGATTAAAGTGTGTTTTATCCCAACTTCAACCCAGTGGACGTCTTTTCACTTAGTATACTGTTTTAACTTTGGTCAAGGACAGAGAGCTCATGACATTTTGTGAGGGAATGGGCTGTTTATAAGGGACATCCGTTGTGAAAGTGAGTCGACATCCATCATGGACAGCCCACAGCATATCCCTCACTGATGCCTTATTTAGGTGTGTGGGTAGGGCTGGTAGAAAAACAAGAAAATTCTCAATCCTCCCCTATGACTGACTGACTGAAGAAAACCCCCTCCCATTCAACCTTTGATATGGTGAATGAGTGGGATGATTGAGTAAGGGGCTGATGATCAACAGGTAGCAGTGGCAATGTGTCTGAGAAATTTCGTGTTAATATATATTTGGCAGATGTTAAAGTTCTGGATGCAGTTCATCTCTACATTGGTGCATATGAAGTATTAATTGCAGTGATACATTTCCCCTCCATATTATTCCTTTATATAGTGTGGCCATTTTTATTAAAATTCCTGGTAAATGTTTAAGTAGTGGCCCAAATTAATTTATTGCATTCCTTGATGATCTCTCTATAAGCATAGCATTGGAATGCATCCAGAGAGTTTAATGTGCATTTCCCTGAGCATGCCCAGTGGTGTGTGCTTTAATGTCTATGGATGTGTGCTGATGGTATGCCTACATTGACTTAGCAAGGGCTAAATGTTAACTTTCATCAGTGTAAAGAAAATATATCTTTACAAAGGGTGTAGTAAACAGATGGGAAAGGAGGAAAAAGAATCTTAGAGCTGTAGGCACCACGTATTATGTTGCAAAAGATGAGCCTTTCAGCTGCAACCAGGCATGCCTAGGTTTATGGCATTAACATGTCTAGATTGTTATGATTATCTGCTTGCATGTCAGTCAGGATGTTTTAGAAGGCAATTAAGTTTAAACACTAAAAGACTGCATTTTTTTTCCTGTTCTTTTTGGGTCTGTGCCTGCCACCCATAACCCACACTCTCCAGTAGGTGTTGAGCCTGTTTGTTTTCTGTGGAAAGGGGAATCCTTGGTCTCCGAAAAGCAACAGTCAACCTTAGGACCCTGTCATCCAGGCAGGCGCCAAGGTTGTGTATACCCTGTACCATCTTACTGCTTTGACTTTCCTGCTCATGCATCTGGCTTCACCCACCCACCCTCTTTCCCATACTGGTGTCTTCTGCATTTTATGGTGGGCTCAAATTGTCTGTAGGCTGGATCATTACCTAGTGCCACTAGTGCAATAGTTTACATCACTCTCGGAAGCAAGGCTTAGAGGTATCTCTGAATGCCCCCCCCCCCCAAACTTGACACTGACTTGCTTACCTGTATCACATCGGGGGCACACAGTGCCTGCCCACTGTGCAAAAGCCGTGTACACTTACCATTACTGGCTTGGCAAATCCAGCTTTCAGCCTGTGATCCATTACTGCATACCATGCACCTGAATCCATTAAGTGTCAGTACTTGAACAATCCAAACTTCCCCTCTGACCCAGAGTTGGTGAACTGACGTCTACTGCTCACTTCCACTCTCCTCAGTCTGGCTTTTGCCATGCCTGAGCTTCTACTGTTACTCAGGTTGTCTTGGTGTTGTAGTCAGTCCTTTGTCTGTGTTTTCTATGGAGTTGGCCAAGACTGACCTTGGAAATAGGACTAGAAAAAAAAAATAGAAGAATGTAAGGCTGATTGGCATCCTGAAGAGATTAGAAGGTGGTAAATGTTTACCTTTCACCTGAACTCTTTTGTCCAAGTGGCTATGTCTCCCGTACTATACTGTTGCCATTGAAAGTGTTCAGCAGACAAATGGTATTTCTCCAACACAACCCAGCAGGTCATTGCCCAGTTTTCTGCTTGTATATTGAAAAACAAAATTGTCAATCTCTTGTGGAAGCTGGGTAGGAACTCACACTGCAAGGAGCAGTAAATGTTTTGTGAAATAGAATACTTTTACCAAGGCAGGAAGAGAAGTAAGCTTGTTCCAGCTAGGAGATATTTCTGGTACATGTCTCTCAAGTTCAAGTGATTTTATCCAGCATAGTTTAAGGTATTGCTTTCCACAGGTGCTAAGACCTACCTGTCAGTCGAGAAGGTGATGGATTGCTTTCAGCAGTATATACCCCAGGATTGGGCTTTTATGACAGGCACTCAACTTCATCCTTCACTTGATGGTGTAAATGAATAAAGCCCTGAATATGACTAAGTTGATCCCAGTTTGATCAACAGGTCTAGTGCCGGTTGGTGTCTGTGTGCTTGTTGGTGGGGGGAGGAATGACAAGGCATAACCTTATCACTTGGGAGGAGGGATGGGTGCCCATAATTGGAGTATTCCCAGTGTTCTGCAAAAGAGACTGGAGAGCTGTCAAGAGATTGGACTGTGCTCCTGTGGACACCACTTGTGGAGGCAAGAACATTCCTTGCAAGAGTTCACTGCATGCCCATCCTTGACCATGTATTATACATAAGTAGGGGATTGTAGACCCAGCCAATCTGTATGCAGCAGTGATTTTTTTTGTCTTCCCACGGCATGTCATCATTACATCCTACTTGGGTGGGCTAGGGACTAGACCTTACTCCAGATGGCTTTAACTCTGGGTAATGCGATCTAAAAAACATCTGCTGCATTGATGAAAGAGGGGAGCTTAGGGTAAGCCCTTTGCTTCAGTGAACAAACCTCATTCTTTAGAAAAATACACGTAGGGTTGGGAAAGTAAAGCATCCCTTACTCTCCTTTCAACAGAAGGACAACCTCATCTACATCCTAAGAAGCCTTAGGAGCTCTTCACTTTAATCTGAACCAACATAGAGGTAAAAGAGAAGTTAACACTTCACTGACAATGTTATCTAACAATTCACTAGAAAGGTAACTGCTGTATAGCTATATTTCTGTAATCTGCCTCTGACTGTTGTTCTGATTTGCAAGTTAATAGTTTTTGTGTAAGATTTAGGACTTTTCTGATGAGGGGAGGGGGGAGAGTCCTAGGTCAGTACGAGAAGTTTCCAGAAAATGCCAGAAACCAGTGAATATTCGTGCTTCCAGTATTAAAGTAGAAAAGGATATTTTGGGCAGTAATATTTCCCTAATCTATTTATTTATTTTATTTTATATTTGTTGACCGGGATAGTCCGACTGGATGCATGTCCATTTTCAGCGGAGGCCCGGGGAGAAAAGCTCCAAGGGTAAGCAGATACAGCATTACATAATACCAGCATTACATATTACAAACAGACTATTTACAGAGATTACATAAGTAAGCAAGTTAAACAAGTTCCACAGGTTACAGTTAATCCTGAGCACAAGTCAGGATTAAATTAAATTACACAGTAAACTGGTTAACAGGTTTTTACACATTCTAGAGAGAGTTAGCCAGGCTTGATACATTGACATAGCCAGTTAAGTGACAAATGTTGTTTGAGTCTAGTTTTAAATTAACCTAAGGTGGAAAGTAAGGTAATATCAGCTGGAAGACAGTTCCAGGATCTACTTACAGAGTTTGCAAAGAGAGAATCACCGGCTGTGTTATTAATTTTGCTAGTCTGAATTAGTAGTTTGTTAGAGGATTGAAGCGGTCTAGGATTGTTATAGGGGGTGATAATATTTTTAAGTGCAGGAGTATTGTCCAGATTATAGAGGATTTTATAGGCCATAATCAGTTGGTTATACTGGATTAGGCTGGGTAGTTCAAGCCAACCAAGCTGATTTAGATTGATGCAATAATGTGTCCTAAAAGGCAGCCCAGTGGCAAACCTGGCAATGTGGTTGTAGCAAATTGAGAGTTTGTTAAGGACAGTCTTGTTTAAATTCGAGAGTAGAGGGGATGCATACAGAAGGGTTGAAAGAAGGTGAGAGCGAGCTATCTATAATTTATGCTCTCTTATTGAAAACAATGCACTAATACTGACTCTAAGATTGGATCAGGTTTTTGTACATCTCGTTATTTTTTTCCCTGGCCCATCAAGCAAGTTCTTGCACAACACAGTGCAAGTCAACATAGCCTTTGTAGATGGGCAGTACACCAGCCACCAGAAGGTGTCACCAGTGGTCTGGACCAAACAAAGTAAGAGCAAGGTGGTGTCCGCCACTTAATTTCATTCTCTACTAGTCTGGTCCTTCAGATGACCTTGTCTCTCTCCTAAAAATGGCCATCTGGGTAATAGTCGGGGCTTTGCCCCTCTCTGCCATGGGGCCAGGTCTCTTATCTTCTACAGTTTTAATCATAATGTATTATTTTTCTGCAACATGGAGATATTTCTCTTAACCTCTCTGTATCCACTTTCTGCAACTGTATGCTACCGTTTGTAAACCACACACACAACTGAACTGCACCACTATATTGTCTTGTACTAGTGTATTTATTGCAGTCTTGTGCCCAGGTTGTGTCTGAAAAGGGTTTTTGAACCCGCCTACCTGTAGTCAAATTAGTAAAATAAAACTGTGTCCTTGTATGTGTATGTGTGTGTGTGTGTGTGTGTGTGTGTGTGTGTGTGTGCACATATATAAGTTGATAGACTGTTACTAATGTCAGCAGCTCTCTGACAGTGGTGCAAGATCATTTTAATAGCAGGGTTGGGAAGTTTGCCCTTTACTCAATATTGTTAGATCTCAGAGTTGGTATGCATAATTAGTGAGGGTGTAAGTGGGGGGAGGGGTTTGCCTCCCTGCAAAAAGATATTTTTTTATTTACTCACTCCGAGATTGTGTTGGACCATGCACTGTCAGAGAGCAATAGTTTTTTTTTTTCTTCAATGTATTTCACATAGACTTTTAGTGGTTTTGCTCATTTTGTGTGTGTGTGTGTGTGTGTGTGTGTGACAGTACACAAGAACGACATTCATAACACCGAGACCAAAAGACCGACAACACAGATGATCGACAAGGTGAAATCCCGACAGCCGAAACACCGACATGGGCAACGTGTGAGCGCGACTCGGTAAGTGTGCGATAGTGAGGGATTTAGGGTTAGGGAGTGGACCGGTAAGTGTGCGATAGTGAGGGATTTAGGGTTATGGTGCGGGAAAGGTGAGTGTGCGGTAGTGTCGGACTTAGGGTTAGGGTGCGGGTAAGGTAAGTGTGTGATAGTGACGGACTGTAGTTTTAGGGGCGGGTTAAGTGAGTTAGGGTTAGGGTGCTGGTAGGGTGAGTGTGCGATAGTGACAGACTTTATGTTTAAGGGTGGGTTAAGTGAGTTAGGGTTAGGGTGCAGGTAGGGTAAGTGTGCGATAGTGACGGACTTTAGGTTTAGGGGTGGGTTAAGTGAGTTAGGGTTAGGGTGTGGGTAGGGTAAGTGTGCGGTAGTGTCGGACATTAGGGTTTGGGTTAAGGTTAGTGCATATATAATTGTGTGTAATGTGTAGTTTACATTTTGTGTGTCAGTGTTTTGGGTGTCGGTGTTATGGTGTTCGGTTTTGTGAGTTGTCGGTGTTGTGAAGTTTCGGTTATTTCGTCTCGGTGTTGTGAATGTCGTTCTTGTGTACTGTCGGTCTACTGAAGTAGACCCATATATATATATATATATATATATATATATATACATATACACATATACATATACATACATACACTTTTTGGGGGGCAGTTTGTGGATTGTATGTGCGATAGCTGACATTGTTATTATATAGCAAAGATAAAAAGTGTGCGCCTGTGTGTTTGTGTCTATATGTATATCTATCTATATATCTATCTATATATATATATATATATATATATATATATATATGTGTGTGTATATATTTAATGAATAGGAAGCATACCCCTGTAGAAGTCATTCTGAAAAGCTTAAGGTCATGCACTATCCTGTCTTTAAGTCTTTTGTACCTCATGTCTTTGTGAACTAGTATATTAATTTAAGATCTGATGTTGTTAATCTTTGTTCATTCCTTACTGATGGGTTATCTGTTCCGTCCTCGGAACCGAGCTGGCCAATATCAAGCTTGCATCAGCCAAAAACTCTCGAGCCAAGGTCCTACCCAGAATGCTGTACTCCCTGTTTCCCCAGATCTCGTTCGCCGCATTGCTGAACAACAGTGTCAAGCCACTCTCTCAGCTAAGTGTCTAATTTTTTTGACAGTTGATATATTATTGCTCTAAAATGTTATCAAAAGTTTATTCTAATATTTTCCTACCGTATTGCACACTTTAGACTCTCTCCCTTTAGTCCTTTCCCTTTATTTTACTCTCTTTTGTTACCTTTTGGTAATTCCCCATTACCGTTAGTAATCCTTCCTTTTCTCTTTTTACCCTTTTCTTGGGTAGCCGTTATTCTTCCTTTTGCTACTGTGCTTCTCCACAACAGATGTGTCAGATAAGAAAAGTTCTGTTGGTTTCAAGTATTGCAAGGATTGCGGCCGTAAGTTACCGCTTTCCGATGGTCATGACTTGTGTGTCTGCTGTCTTAATGTCTCCCACTTGACTGTAGATCCTCCGTGTGGGATCTGTAAAAACTTCTCTACCAGGACTCTGAACGAGAGGAAGAATAAGTTAATTTTGAAAGGTCTCCTCAAGTTTCCTTTCTCTGAAGCTATTTCTGGGTCGGAGGGCTCACCCCCTCCTGTTAAACCCCGCAAGAGGGGTTCTTCCTCTTCTTCGTTGAAGTCACTCCTTTCTTCTCCCTCTGGAGATCGTAGGGGAGTCGACACACAAGAAGGTGAAATTGATTTCTACTCCGGTGCTGCCACCTGTGACCCTGTCGGCTCCAGGCTCGGCACCGCCCCAAATGATCTTGACTACAGCCATGTCTCCTTTATCGATCTCGGCACCGGAGTTTTTGGTGCAGACAACTATGGTTCCGACAGTTATGTCGCAACCCCTAACGGCACCGTCAATACAGGTTCAGTCCCCTTTGGCACCGTTGGTATAGTCACCTTCGGCTCCAAGTATGACTCCACGGCGCAGACTTTTTTGGCACCGACATGTACTTTGATGCAGTCCTTCTCGGCACCGTCTTTATTGCTGGTGCAGACACTTTCCACTATGGCACCATATCCTTCGGGGCAGACCTTTGCCTTTATGGTGCAGACACCTTCAACTACCACGGCGCTGACATCTTCGGCACAGACTTTTTCCAAACCGTTTTCTTCAGTGCAGACTTCCTCGACTCTGAGCTCTGCACCTATTGAACTAGCAAGGACCAAATATTCCCCTTCATTGGATCCTTTTGCAAGCAGTCAGTATAGTCCTTTCCTGGAAAGGCCAGAATTGCCATCAGCCTTCTCCATGAGGTCAACCAAAAGTCTTTCTGAGCAGGATGTGTTGCGGCTTGTTGACCAGTTGCTTGTGGCCAGAGGTCTCTCTCAACCGTCAAAGTCCACGTTCCCTCATTCAGGTGAGCGTATTTTGCCTCAAACCCCAATGTATACTCCTCCTTCGACTTCTCCTCAAGTCTCGAAGCCTATTACTCCGAAAGCAACTTCCTTCCCTCCACCTCCAGTAGTGGATGTCACTTTGGAACCAGAGTCGTCCTTGTGGCCCTCGATGCACTGGGCATCGGGTTCTTCACAGGCCAGTGGCTGTGCCGTAGGGGAGGGCATTCCTGGCTCCATGCTGATTTTTTTTCTATGGCACCTTCCAGGGATGCTTTCTCTCTCACGGTTCATGGCCTTCTTGAGACTACTGGTCTGGGGGCAGGTTCGTCAGGGTGGGGTGTGACCCCGGTTCCAAGGTTGTCGTGCTCAGTTCTAGGCTCCCATCCCTCCTTGGGTGGGCCAGCCTTCCAGGCCATGGAAAGGGTGCTTGCCTCCACTGGCAAAGCTCATTTGTCGGAGTCCTCTCCCCCTCTGTGCCACAACTGCCACAAGCTTCAACCCCTGGACACCGGGCACAAGAGCTTTAGGTCTCTCCTCCTCAGGAGACCCTCTCTTTGCCATCTTCCCCAGAACCTCCCAATGAGGAAGAGCTCCACAAAGCATTGTGCAAGAGGAAGCTCATGGACTCCACTGAGGAGTCATTGACTGAAGGTACAGATTTTGATGACATGGAAGGGTCCCCATGGTCATCCTCTGATGAGGTGTCCTTTGTTGACATCCTCGCGATCCTTAGAGGGGTGACTGGAAGTCCTCTAATCCTTCCTCTGAGGAATCCATATTCCTGCAAGCTTTTCGTGCCCGGCCCCCTACCTCCTGGGTCACCCTGCCTGCCAATGAGCTCATCGTGTAGCAAACATGGAAGGCTACTGATACCATGGAAGCGATACGTGAGGCCAGACAAGGTATTATCGCCCTCCGCGGGGCACCCCCATTGGTCACGTGGTCTCCCAGTAGACACTATGGTGGTGGCAACTGCTACTAAGAAGGATTTGGCAGAAGAGAGCCAAGCTGTCCCTCTGCCCAACAAGGAGTCCCGAGCAATTGACAGATTAGGGAAGCGTATGTTTGCTTCATCGACCTTCGCCGTAAGGTCTTTGAATTATTTGGCACATTTTACGAGGCTTCAGTGAGATCTTATCAACCAGCTCTCTTAAACCTTGGCAGGAGCTGTTTCTGATGAAGTCCGTGATAATGTGGATTTTCAGATAGCCACCATAGAGTCCATTTCCAACTCTTCCATGCGTCTTATTTCTCACACAGTGGAAGGGGCAGCTAGAGCGGCAGGTGCAGGTATAGCCACCAGACAACATGCTTGAATGCGCCTTTGTAACTTTGCGGACTCCTTTAAGGCTTCCTTCATGAATGCCCCCATAGAGACCGCTTCTTTGTTTGACTCTAAAGTCAAGGATACGCTGGCATGGTGTGAACAAGATGGCAAGACCTTGTCTGCCGTTGGTGTCAGTGATTCTATTCCAGAAATAAGAGGAGCAGAAAGGTCTGGCACAAGAAATCACGGGGTTCTTTCCGGGATTCACGTGCCGAGTTTTCCCCTAGAGGCAGAGGAGGAAACTCCAATGGAAGATGCCCCTTTCGGGGCAGAGAAGGTCCGCAAAACCGGGGTTCCAGCGATTCTTTCTCTGGCCAACCCTATCGGTGCTCCTGAAGTGTTGCCCGACTGCTCACCTCTGGAAGTGGCCGGAGGTCATTTCTCCTTGTACCCTGCTGCCTGGCAAAAGATAACCGATTCTTGGGTACAATGGATTATATCCAGAGGCTATCACATCCCCTTCCATCTTTGCCCAGTCTCATCAAGAGTGTATTACCTGAAGTTCCACCCAGTCAAAGGGAAATAGCAGCACACAAAATCAAAAAGCTGCTACAAAAAAAAGAGTCATCCAGACAGTCCCCCCGGACCAGGTAGAATCCAGATTTTACTCGAGGTTCTTTTTAGTGCCAAAAAAGACAGGGGACTGGAGACCAATTCTGGATCACAGTACACTAAACAAATTTGTAAAAACAGAGAAATTCTGGAAGGTCATGGTTCAGTCTATCTTTCCTCTTCTGGATGAAGACTATTGGATGTGCTGTGTAGATCTTCAAGATGTGTATTACCACATAAAGATGGACAAATGCTCAGGAAGATACCTCCGCTTCCGTATAGGAGCCAGTTACTGCCAGTTTCGAGCCTTGCCCTTCGGTCTCTCTACAGCCCCCACAAAATGCATGGCAGTGGTTATCACTCATTTGTGACTAAAAGGATTCCAGGTGTTTCCATATCTATGAAACCTGCACAAAGCAACTCAGACCCAGATGGATAAAACACAAACAGCTTTATTACGAAGAAAGCACGAGTAAAAAATTAACGCCGACAGTGTAGAACACTTTTTCGTCATCAACTTCATCAGATAACAGTCTTTCTAGTTCCACCTTTTCTATATTAAGTAATTAAGTCATATCCAATGAAATTCAAGCTACAATTAAGGAATTAAATAAAATATCCGTAAATATGTGTTGTCACTTCATTCATCGTATTACTGAACCATGATGATACTATAAATACCAACAATATGAAATATGTTGTAAAAAAAGCCCTTTAAAATAGTCTTTTAAAATAGGTTTATTAAAAACACATTAATCCTATCTAACATAAAAATTCAAGATGTATAATTCCAGGTGACATTATAACTTTCCATATCTAGACGACTGGCTCCTTACTTCCCCCACCAAGCGTCTACTGGAAAAAGCCCTGCAGTATACTCTCTTAACAGCTCGAAGCCTGGGAATAACTATAAACTGGGGGAAATGCAACACAACCTCAACTCAATCTTTGGAATTCATAGGGGTACTGTTGGACACAAGAAATTGCACAGCATCCCTTCCAGAACACAGACTTCAGAGAATAAGACAAGTTCACTCGTTGCTCTGTCACCACAAATCCCCAGCTCGATCTGTACTTCAGCTATTGGGGACAATGGCAGCTTCAATCACCATTGTTCCCCTAGCCAGATTCCACATGAGACTTCTTCAATGGCTACTTCTCACTCAGTGGTACCCTTTACAACATCCTTTGTCTTTTCAAATAAGTGTGACTCAGAGATTCAAACAAGATTTACTCTGGTGGACATCTCGAAATCCCCAACAGTGGTCTCGCCCTACCCCCACATCTAACGATAGCCACAGTGATCACGGATGCCTCCCTGATGGGGTGGGGCTATGTCAGGGAATCTCGGTCCAAGGCACCTGCTTGGAGACAGAGGTCCTTTTGCATATCAATGCCCTGGAACTGAGGGTGGTGCTTCTAGCGTTGCAAGCATTTCACTCCATCCTTCCGTCAGGGACTATTCCGATCCAATCAGACAACATGTCAGTGGTATGGTACATCATCAAACAAGGGGGCACCAGATCTTACCCGTTATGCTGAGAGGCCTTGAGAATATGGCAATGGGCGATAGCTCACAACCGCTTTCTGATTGCAGCACACATTCCCGGGAGCTCCAACGTGATAGCAGATAAATTGAGCAGGTGCATTCTACAGCCTCATGAGTGGTCCGTCAATCCTCTGATAGCGGCAAAAATCTTCCACCGCTGTGGCCAGCCTTACTGCGACCTATTTACCTCCCAATCCAACTACAAGTGCAGCAGCTACTTAGTCCTGATCCCCCCCTCAGGGACAGTCACCAAGGTACGCTCTAGTCTACGCTTGGCCCTCGGGTCTTTTTTATGCCTATCCACCTCTTCCCCTCATCTCCTGATTTCTGAAGAAAGCACGACAGTTGAAGAGCAAAGTGATTCTCATTGCTCCATATTGGCCTCGACAAGTCTGGTTTCCCTTCCTCTGGCCTCACCTGCTAGATCAACCATGGATCCTCACTCTATCACCAACATTGATCTCCCATCCACAGGGTCTGATTCACACCAATCTAACAACCCTGAAACTGACAGCTTGGTTTCTCCACTTCCTATGATTGCCTAGCATGAACACATTTTGTCCCCTGTGTGCAATATTCTTATTGCATCTCATAAATCGTCCGCCAGACTAATCTGTCTTAACAAATGGAAGAGGTTCTCTCTATGGGCAGCAGAGAAGCAAATAGACCCCTTGTCAGCCCCGGTCTCGGTGGTATTAGATTACTTGTCACATCTTTTCCACTCTGGGGTGTCTGCCTCTACTATACTGTGTACATTTAGCTGCTATCTCAAATTTTCTTATTGGTTTTTAAGATTCTTCACTTATGTCACACAGACTCTGTAAGACTTTTTTGAAAGGGGTTATCCATCTAAAACCTCCCTGCAGAGAACCCGTACAACCTTGGGATTTGGCCTTTGTTTTGCAAGCTTTAAGAGCTCCACCCTTTGAACCTGCGTCCTCTTGTGATGTAAAATACCTCTCTTGGAAAACTTTGTTTTTGATTGCAATCACATCGGCCAGACGATTGTCAGAACTTCAGGCCTTATGCATCAAACCTCCTTACCTTGTCTTCCATAAGAATAGGGGTATCACTGAGAACCAATTCTACCTTTTTACCAAAAGTGGTGTCAGAGCGATCTATCAACCAGTCTATTGATTTCCCAGTGTTCTTTCCTAACCATTCTAACAAGGGAGATTATTGCTTGCACTCCTTGGATGTTCATAGGCAAATACGATTTTATCTGGACAGAAGAAAATGTACCCGTAAATCAGACCAACTGTTTCTGGCCTTTTCTAGACTTAGACGGGGTCATCCTGTATCAAAGGTTACATTGGTTTTATGGTTGAGAAATTCTATCACCTTTATCTACAACAAAAACAATCTCACCTTGCCTCATAAAGTCAAAGGACATTCTGCAAGATCTATGGCAACTTCAGCAGCCTTCCATGCTAAGGCTTCCCTCAATGATATTTGCTCAGCTGCAACTTGGGCTAAACCTCATACATTTATTCTTCATTACAAATTAAACTTAGCCTCCAGAGGTGGAGCTTCGTTTGGTTCCATGGTGCTCAGGAATGTCCTTCCATGAGGGCCACTCAGGAATACAGGTAGCTGGGGACACTGTCCCATCAGTAAGGAATGAACGAAGATTAACAACATCAGATAAAGAAGTTATGTCTTACCATAACGTTCCATCTGTGTTGTTGATCTTTGTTCGTTCATTACTTCCCACCCCTCCGTCCCCCATCCGGAGGTTCTTGGTTGATCTCATGTACTCCTTTCTAGAAAGTCTGTTATGACCAGAGGTAGCCTCTACTTTTATCTGTCAACTTGCAAACTCGATCTGAGGTAACAGGGGAGTAGAGCATTCTGGGTAGGACCTTGGCTTGAGAGTTTTTGGCTGACGCATGCTTGATATTGGCCAGCTCAGTCCTGAGGACGGAACTGATAACCCATCAGTAATGAATGAACGAAGATCAGCACCACAGATGGAACATTATGGTAAGACATAACTTCTTTTTGTGGACCTAAGTTTCATATTATTTAGAAGTAGTGGTCTGTCACAGTTGTACCTGCTACAGAACATTTTCTGTTTTAACATAGGTAAGAGTGTTTCTGTTTTAGTATTCAGTGATGCTAAAACTTAGCTCGCTCTTTTTTTTTTGAACAGGAGATGGACATGGTACGAGAAACAACACAGTGGGAGAAGGAAGAACTGGAAAAAGTGGTAAGAGAGTGCTTGAAACATAGATGTAGTTGCTCATATCCCAACTTGCTTTTATAGCTTGTGATCTATATGTTTAGCAGAAGTGTTGTGCCCTTCTGATAGCCTTCATTTCCTACCATTTTGAACCCGTTCTGTTTAGAAAACCTCTGTCATCGCATGCCAACATCATTAACAGTTCAGCCAAGCCATCCTTCATTCTGTTACCTTACTGATTGTGCTGTTATGTAATACCGGACTATTTCGTAGAAAAATAACACCATATCTTTATCTTTTGCTTTGTTTATTCAGAATCCAGGCCATCTTCCTTGTAGAGTGCTTCTAATACTGTAACCTGCAGAAGTCATTGCTCTCTTAGTTTTATGTGTAGTGTTGTTATGTTTACTATGTGTGGTGTAGGTAGATACTTAAATTCATAGAGAGACCTGAAGGAGTTCACTGGAGGCTGGGAATGGCTAGCAGACTTGGCATGGTAGTAATTAGTCACAAAACACAAAAACACATCACCCTTGGCACTGGTTATTGTTTATTGAAAGTCATTTCAACTAAAGTTGTGCTGCATTATTTTGATAGTAAGTCTGAATGCACATACACTTGCATGTAGTTCAGCTGCTGCTGGTTAAAAGCTCTTTTTAATTAGTGCCTTGTTTTTTTTAAATGCTCACTTCATGTTTTCCTGCACTCCAGTCAGTGCGTCTTCATACCCGCAACTGTAGGATGTTATTTCTAGAGTAGAAATTTAAGCTGGAAAAAACTGTAATTACTATGAAATTAAGACCCTGTGCTGAAATATCTGCTCAAAATTCAATTAAATTAACTTATATTCTGCAAGATCGCTGATTTATTGTAGTAGTTCCAGTAGTGCTGTTGTCTAGTCACAAGTCAGGGGTAGTATATTGTGGGTGCTATTAGAAGCTTTGCATGTTTATAGTTTTTTAAGTAGTTCTTTTTGGATTATGAATGGAAAGTTAGATAATTTTTATATAGTTGAGTAATTTAAACTAGAGGGCTGTGGATTCCCTTTAATCCCAAGAGAAAAGCTGTTCATGTTCTTGTGAATGCAAATCCTTTCTGGCAGAAACATACTTTTTATAGCTTAAGCTGCACATCCTACATTTGTGTAGTGTAGTTATTACTTGAAAGTGTGGACTGCTTTGATTTTACTCCTTTATCAGAATGTAAGTGATCCAGAACACTGATTTTAAAACTATTTTTACCCTGTATGCAAAGTTAAGGTATTAACTCAGTATACGTAGTTTAAATCAAGAATTATTATACAGAAAAACATTTTGAATCCTGATTGGTTTTAGCCCGAAACCCATTGCTGGTTTGTTCTTCAGGAATACTGTCTACCTGACTATGTGGTACAGAGAGGGATAAAGGCCTGACTTGTGACCCAGATAACTTGAGTTCTAGCAATGGCTTAGTAGCTGAAAGAACCAGCTGTGGATAGTAGGTGTGTGTCCTCTGCTAACTTATCCATCCATCCATCCATCCATCCTTGGGGGTTAAAGAGCATATCAGTCTGCCACAAAACTAACAAGTAATGGAAGCTGGGTGTAGTGCTTAACAGTTCTACAGCCAAGGAAATAAGCCCAACAAATGTACTTTTCTACAGGCTAAGACATCTATGACATGTATGGGATGAAGTATGTGTGTGTTCAGCCCCAGTGTTGTGGGTCTAGGCTGATTAGAAAATTATTCTTTTTTCTTTGTATTGTGTGAATGCTGGTCTTGGGCCATCTGGGTAGTTCTCCAGGGTGAGAACAGTTAAGCTATAGAGCAAGATCCACGGGCTACAGGGATAATAACAATTCTGGCACAGTTTCAGTTGTACAGCAGATATTTGGAAAGAACAAGGACCAAATTTCCTTTGTGGCTGTTTGGATGCTATTCTCTCCATTTGGCTGTTGCTCCTATGTGTGAGGAGGAGGCTAATGGTATTAGGTGCAAAATGTAGCAGTCCCAGGGGGAAAAAGTAAAATCAGTCTGACTAGATCTTTTCAAAAATACACATGAGTCTTCTTCTTCTTTCGGCTTTTCCCGGTTAGGGGTCGCCACAGCGGATCACCTGTCCGCTCATGATTGGCAGTGGAGTTTTACAGTGTCGCGTTGCCAGCCCGGCGCCCAACCTTCCACAGAAGGCACACACATGCACACACTCACACCTAGGGCCAATTGAGTGTGTCCAATCCACCTACACCATGTCTTTGGGATGTGGGAGGAAACTGGAGCACCCGGAGGAAACCCACGCGACCACAGGGAGGACGTGCAGACTCTGCACAAAAGGCACCCCGGCCGAGGATTGAACCGGTGAACCTCTTGCTGTGAGGCGGCAATGCTAACCACTGCACCACTGTGGCCACCCATACACATGAGTACTGTAGTAAAAATGACCTTTGTATAACAGCTGTATTTTAGACCATGAAAGTTGTTTTTTGTGGTGTAATGTTAGTTCTGAAGTGGTGGGATTCTTTTAAACACAAGTTTTTACTTTGTTCCGTCCTTTCATTGATCATTTTTTAAAAACTTAACTGGTGTTTGTTATAACAGTCACTGCTGTATTATCATTTGTAATGCTTGTAAATTAGCCATAAGATGCTTTCATTTACCTAGATTGAATTCCAGAGCTTTGGGTATCCACAGAATGTCTTCCTGATGGCTTACCAATTGCAAATTCTTCACATCCATTAAGTATCAAAACAATGCAGTTTTATTTCTAAAAAAATAATATATTTGGCACTAGGCATAGTGGGGTGGGGGATGTATCCTTCATGCCCCAAACTTATACAGTATTATCCCAGATTACACATTTTGGGGGATGGAAGAAATTCTACTTACTGCATATTACAGTTTTTGTGATAGTTACCAGATTATATAGCTTATGTTTGTTCACAGTATTAATTATATCAGTAAGATGCTTAGCAGAAAAGGCAGAGAGAGCAAAGTTTGCCATTTTAATATTTATTTTCAACACTGACTGATCCGTAGTCTGTTGGTTTTGGTCAAGCTGTTGCCAGTGCATTGAGATAAGGAATTAGTTTGGAAAGTTTCTTCTACATTTACCAGCTTCCTTATTTTGGTGCATTATGTTGTATTGATTTAAGTTTTTTCACATATAATCTTGGAGATCCTCATGCGGATTAGTACATCCTTGGAGAAGGTCAACAGTTTTGTCTGCAGGAGAGAGATCCTGCTGAAGGACTGTCACCCTCATGTCTTTTTTGCTTAGGTGTGAGCCATTAGGTGTAGTTTTATAAACTTTGTAATTTATTAAACAAAATACTTTTTAGGCTACACAATCTTTAGGCTATCTTCAGACATTAAAAAGCTTCTTGCTTTAAAGAGAGTGACATGTCCTTTACGTGGGAAAGACTTCCAGTGGTTCTGTTAAGCATTCAATAGAGTTGTGAGTTTTATAAGCAAGCTTCAGAGAATTTTTTCTAAGGTCGACAGCAAATGATGGTGTGATGAGAAAGAGAAGAGGTAATAAAAGCAAGTTGTGGGAATATAACGAGTTGGACGATTTTCAAGATTCCCTACAGAATATTTTGTCAGAAATCTTGGGAGAGCAAATTGTTGTAACTAAGGAAATTATTCTTTTGTACTGGGGAATAGGTTCTGAATTGCCTAGACATGGTAAGACCTTACCAAGTTTAGTGCTACTGGCTGCCAAAAAAGAAATTGCTAGAAAATGGAAATAAAAATCTAAGCTAACTGCATTTAAAGTACTGAATATTGTAAAGGTGATGAAAAAACTGGAGGTGAGATCCTGAAAAAGGAAAGAGTTACTTTCATGGAAGTAAATAGAATCTGTGGGAACAATACTTGAAGAAATAATGAACCGGAGTAACTGTAGTGATGTGAATGATTGCTAAAAAAGAAATCTGTGTACTGTATGAAAAAGTTGTTTTTTTTTATTTTAATGTATGTGTAACTGTTTTACTTGTAATTTAATAGACATTTATTAAAAAAACAGCTATTGAAAGAAGGGCAAGCTTAAAAAGTTGGTGAGATTCCTTGGCCAGAAAATTAGAGATCTTAGTGACCCCATCAGTGCAGTGAGGGTCTGGGAGCTGTGACAGGTAAGGCTCAAACTTGTCTGTCCTGGCTTTGATGTCTTCCCTTTGCTTCACCATCACTTTTGCAAATCAGTCAAGCCACAATTGATATTCTTTCAGTGTCACAAGTGTATATTGGTTTCCAGGCACTTGCATAGGGCCAGCTCTACATATGCACCCCTAGGGAATGATGAACTTCCCCAATAGCTCTACTCATTTTGTCAGTGAGTCCAGAACTTCAGGCAAGAGGAAGATGATCACAGCAGTTTGTAAAATGCTTAAGCTGACCAAGCCTTTGGTGTTGTACCCTATTGGAGAGACTCCATCCATCTATTTTGATTATAATTAATTTATTGATGAATATATAGTAGCCTGACAGATCCTCCATGACTTTAGTCATCAGATTTGCATATCGAAGATGAGGAGGAGGAGCACCTCACCTATTCCCATCAGCACTGTTTTTAGTTGGGATATGATCCTAGTGAAGAAAGGACATGATGATCTTAAGCTTACAGCCTTTCCTGCTGTTATGCAACATTTTAGGATGCGTTTGATAATTCTTTTCTGGAGCTAGATTCACCACCACTGGCTCCCAGGAACACACACAGTTTATACAGGGTCCAGAAAAAAATGCAGGTGTCTGTATAAAAGATCTGCTGTAGTACCTGCTGTGATTTCACAGGATTCTGATGTGGGTTATCCTGGTTACCACCTTTGCCTAATGACAGGGAGGGCCATATCCTGGATAGATTTGATAAGGTATGTACATCTTTCGTTTTGGACATCAGAGCTGTAAATTGCCAAAGACGGTGCTTCAGTTCCATACAGGTGTTTGCTGAGAATGCAGACATTGCCACATGATGTTGATTCACAGTTTCTTGGTGCTTTTGAAAAGGACCTTTTCTTTGGCATGCCCTTCTCAAGAACTATTCAAAAGCCTGTAGAAAAGGGTAAGACCATGCAAATTTTTTCTTTGTAAATATAGCAGGAGCTTTCTTGCCAAGCAGTTGGCATTTTATAGGAAACTATCCCAGGTAGTGCAGTTTAAAAGCAGAAAAAGGCCAGTGGTAGGTAGACAATGGACAGGTAACAAGGCAGGGTTGATAATGCTTCCTCTCCCAGTCAGGGGTGGTTCCTTCCAGTTTTGGCCATTTTACCCTGGGTGTAATTTTCCACTTTCCAATTCCTCTTTTCCCTCACCTCCTAAGATGGAAGGTTGGCTCTCTCTAGAGAGAGATGGTTTCACCTGGCCCAAGATTTCTGGGTAAGAGAAGTGATTGCTTCAGGATGCAGAATTGAGTTCAACCCCTTCCCTTCACGGCTCTCTTGCTGTCAGACCAGGTGTTCTTAATGGACTCCATCTTGGACCAACTCCTTTCTTCAGCAGCAGTAGAAAAAAGGGACATGGAGACCCATTCTGGACCTGTTCAAGTAAACATGTTTCACATTATAGAAATGTTTAAGATGTTAATGTTAGCACTGTAGTCTCTGCTTTCCCTGTTTGCGCAGTGTACAGTCCTAGTCACTTTGAATGTGAAGAATATCCTCTTTCGTGTCTCCCGTGTTTAGAAGGAGCACAGAAGATTCCTAATATTTATAGCAGGGAGAGAACATTTCCATTTCACATCTTTCTCTTTGGGATGCCCACTGCTGTTTTGTATTTACCAAATGGTTTCCATCTGGACTTTGTCACTTCAGGTGAAGAGAATTCATGTTTATTCATACCTAGAATGCTGCTTATAGATCCATTACCAGAAGGAGCTAATGAAGGCCTTAAATTATACTTTTCTCTAAAGTACTTATTTCCTCAAGTTGCTTGAAGTTCAGTGTTATCACAGGAAGGCCCTTTTGGGTACAATGCTAAACAACAGGTAAGGCAGATTGTCCCCTCATCATAAAAGATCTCTTTGATGGTTTTTCTTTCAGACATTGATAAAGAATTGCAAGATGATGACAGCCACCCTGAGGGGAAATTGTTTTGTTGCTTTTCCTTCTCATGTGCACCCCCCCCCCCCACTAGACTGTACAGGATGAAGATACCCAGTGGACAATGTGTGTGTTCAATGAGCAAGTCAACCTAGGCATTCTATTTGTACACTTCAGGGAATCCAACCTTAGGCTACAAATGACTTAGACTTTGGTTGGGGGTGTTGTATATAAGTCCAGAAGGCTCTATGAAGGTGGAACTATCAATAAAGAGCCAAGTATCAATGTTAAGGAATTGCTAGTGCTGATATTTGCAGTACAAAACTTTAAGGTGAAAAGGAAGCCTAGGTTCTTCTAAGTGGTCACAGAATCACCACATTTATATGTAGCAGCAGCAGCAAATTGGGGGGGGGCTCCCTTTTATCTGCTGTGTAGATGGGCAGTGATAGCTAGGGACTAGCTACTTGGCAGAAATGATTCTGGCAAGCTTTTTACATTGACCTGGCCCAAGTGTCCTTGTCAGACAGACTGAGCAGGTGCACACACAGTTGTCAAGGGATTTTTTTATAACCTGACACTAAAATGGGTATCCCAGAAATGGATGTTCATTTCATTTCTCAGTCACCAACAAAACATATTTTGCTTTAGGTACCTATACATGCGCAGTGAATGCCTTTGTATTCTAATGGAGTGGGGGCTACTGTGCACCTTCCCCCTACTCCCAAGAGTCATTAATGTATGAGATGACAGACCAACACTTTGAAGGAATCTACTGCTTGTGGACCTCAAGACCAAATGATTGTCCCACTTAAAATGTTAGTACCCAAAAATAAAGAACCACTAGAGAATTATAAATTGGATTTTCTAAAGCTATCGGTTGCCTTTATTGAAACTTTACTTCATAACACTTTCATGTTTAGTGAGTTTTGAATACCTAGCATATAATCAAGTTGCATCGTTCAGCATTTCATGATCAGGTGTATTTATATAGTTATACCAAAAGACAAGGAAGTGAGAACCCATAAACAGCACAAGGATCCACAGCCAGTAGCTAATGTTCACCTTCTTTATTAGATGATTTAGTGCTTGTGTGTAGACTATAACACCACTTATTCAGAATCCATAAAAAACACTTAACAAAAAATTTTTCTTGTATCCCTCCCCAGAAATCACATGTTGTAAAACACCAATAACATCACCAGTCTCATCAAACAATTCACAAACCTAATAAGCATAAAAAATACAAATGTATATTAATTATAATACTGTGTTGTAAATGCACCTTATAAAAATATGTACAATATACACACAAACAAATATAAAAACTATGTGTTTTGTAAATATGTAAAAATGTACTAAATCAGATTTTGTAAGACATGAGTCTCAAAATGCTGGAAATAGACACTACTTCATTTAAACCTGGTAATGCACATGCATTTAATTTGAGCAGCCATAATAAGGTCTCCTTTTGTTCTATAATATTGGCCCATGCCCCCCCCCTTGAGTTTTTATCTATTTCCAAACCCAAAAACAAGAATTCATGGTCTGGATATCTCATTACATGTTTGTATAATGAATTGATCTCCTGTTTATTTTTTATGTTCCTCATATGTTCGTAGATTTTGTCCTTGAATCTACTAGTGGTTTTCCCTACCCTTCACATTGTTGACATTTAGCTAAATAAATAAGATCAACTGATTTACAGGTACAGTGGGAAAAAGTATGCACTACCTGTTTAACCTTCACATGTCTAGCTTCTAAAATATATTTACACAGTGTACAGGACTTGCACTTGTATGTTCCTTTTTATTACTGTGTTACCTGGTCCGAGTCCCAATTTCCAGTATTTCTTTAAAGGACCTACCCCTTTTGTAGACCATCCTAGGTTCATGGCCCATTAATTCACTCATATCATCAAAACACTGAAACATTTTCCGATTATTTTTTAAAATTCCACGAATCCCTTTATGGTGTAATGTACAAGTGGTGATAAACGCACAAGAAAAATTCCCCTTAGGGTTTTATTTATTCACCACTGAATGTTCCGCAGGACATGCTCCTAATATTGGGTTCAAAATTCTTTCTTTCGTCCAAAAGCTCCTCTGAAACCTTTATTAACAAATCTAGGGGATAAACTCTAGCTCTAAAAAGTTAAATTAAATGGTCACTTTCCTTAACAAAAGTTTTATCCTCAGATGTGATACGGGCCAGTCTAACAACTGGTCCTTCACTATACCCGTTTTTTGGTGAGTAGGGTGGCAACTCCTATAATGTAGGAAGCTATTAGAATACATAGACTTCCTGTATATAGAGCTTTGAATAAGCTGCTTTTCAGACTCCTTGGACATTAAAACGTCCAAGTAATTAATACTGTTCACACTAAAATGATAAGTAAAGTTCAAAAAAGTTGTTGAATTTAAATAATCTATAAAACTTTGTATTTCTGTTACTGGTGCCTCCCAAGCAGTGCCTCCCAAGCAGTACATATATCGCCCAGGAATCTTGTGTATAACTGCCATGGGGGAATATTAAATTTACTGAAAACCACCTGCTTCTCCCATTGAAGTGAAACCATGTTTGCAAATGCAGAGGCATAACATGCCCCCATGGCAACAATACCTTTCTTCTACTGGAAATATCGCCTATCCATCTTTACAGAATTGTACTTTAGTACTAATTCTAACAAGGTACTTATCACATTCATTTCATTGGAACTGAACTTCCCAGATTCATTTAAAATTCCTGAAACATTTCTATGCCCAATTCCTGTGGTATTACTTTAAATAAATTCACCACATCAATAGTAATGAATACCAAATTAGGACTATTTCACTGACCTTAATTTGTCTAAAAAATCCCAAGAGTCCTTACACAAATGTGGAGATTCTTGGAACACAAATTTAACTTTTTCATCTGTGTACTTTGAAAGTGGATGGGTAATAGATGTCCTTGCATATACATTCGGCCTCATAGGAGGATCTACCAAACTTCTGTGTATTTTTGGTGTTCCGAATATGGGAGGTACTAAAGGAAACTTTACTGTTAAAAATTCAAGTGTGTCAAGAGTTATCTCATCCTGTTCAAACATGTCCTGAAGATAAAAATTAATTTTTATTTATATAGTTATGTAGGTTAGTAAGTGAAGCCTTCACCAATTGGAGGCTAAGGACGTGATTTGAAATCAATGTCATTTTGTTCAGCTCCAAAGGTCTTAAGTTGACCCTCCTGGGAAGTCGGTTAAATGTGTGCTTAACTTTTCTGAATTGTAGTCATGCAGTTCACGTAGACTATGACAGGAAGAAAAAAAAACATCATTTAATGATATTCCCATGCAACTATTCATAAGCAATACAGCATTTCATCTTTACAAAATATTGGAACATAAGTTTGTAAGTTAGACATCTGGCAAAGGAATCTAGTAATGTTGCAACAATTTGTAGAAATGTAGGAAAACAAACTAATAGGAAACAGCCCCAAGCCCCTGAACAAAGAAAAGAAAATTAACTCAAGTTGCTTGCTCAGAATTACTAATGAAACCTTTGACTAAATGCTCAAAATGTCCTAGAGTTAGAGATGGCACCAAGCGACCATTTATGGCTGTCACTTGGGTACCACCCACTGTTTTCTATCTAGTTTGCTCATTAGAGTGTCAAGCCGACACCTCTTTTTCAAGATCTCTTGATCCTCTCCTTTTGTTGTCAGCTTCTAAGTTTTCCATTTCTTAGTGATGACATTTTAGTGCCCAGAAAGAGTGCACAAAGTAGATGCATCTTATGCTTTGCCCAGCCACTATAGTATAAATCTCCCAACAGTAACGATCCTTGTCCTCATGCCACTCTGTTGGGGCTCATTCTCTCCAGAAACATCTTTAGATATGGCTAAAAGCCCTCATTCCCAAGATATATACCCTTAGTTTGCATATTTTACCTCCAAGATGCCCTAAGATATATCATAGTTAATCAGGATGGGATGCAAAACCTATGATGGGTGACAGTGGCTTTTAGAATTCCTTTTAAAAGATATTGGATTGAGCTGCCCAAGACAAAAGCCTTGATTCTTTTTGAATGGACATCCCAAAGGTGATTTCAGTTTTCCCAGACTCTCGTCCCTGGGTCAGAGGTTGGCTTCTATGTTGCTTTACAGACCACTGATCAGAGCCTTTTGGTTCTAAGCAATCTGTGCAGCTTTAAGCCATGCTTAAACTACAGGTGACATTTCATATTCCTCTCTCAAAACTTGTGATATAATCTGAAAACAATCAAAAGCTTGTACATACTGACACTTTTCTCTTATGGACAGCTTCCAGCTAGTGTAGTTATCTTTCCAAGTTAAAAGTTAACAAAACCTTGATTCCTAGCTGACCAACTAATCCCAAAAAAAACCCCACCAAAAATATATTTTCCCTTAATTTTTAATGCACTGTTTTGCATCTGCTGAGATGAATGTTCATTACTCATTCAAAGCAGAAAAATGAAACGCAAGACCATCCAGACCAAGAATTCTAATACCGGACAACATAACCCTAGTGGAGGGAATAATAGGGCTTGTCTTAAACCAGTCCCTATGCATCAAAAGGGTTCATTAAAAGATACTCAACCTCCATTTCCAGCTGTACAGTTACACTATGTGGAACCAAACATCCAACCAAATACATAATTGTCACACTGGAAACTCTTACAAGCTACATTATGGCTTGGGTTCCCCAAAACAAAACTGTTTGACTGTCAGCTTGCAATGGCATAGAGGGATCGATTAGCAGCTTGGGCAGTTGACAAACCTGGCAGGGGATGATGGATGATCCTGAGTGGGAAGGAGGGGCAGAGCTGGCCACATACTGCACATATGCCCCTGTACTAAGCCTGACTAGTTATGTATCTCTTAATACTTTGCTCTTCCTACCCCTTCTACTCATTAACTGTAATTCCTTCCTTATTAACCATAATACTATCTCCCTCTAGAACATCTTGATTGTACTAGCATGCTATGTTATGCCTGTATTCTGCACTGCTGAATTTACTGTGATAACCTGTAATATGCATTGTAAATATTATTTTTTTTTTGTTTAATGTTTCCTTATTTGTTATCTTGTTAATTTCATTGTTCTATTTTGGAGCTCATCTCCCCGGGCCTCTACTGAAAATGGACATGTATCCAGTTAGACTAGCCTGGTCAACAAATGTAAAATAAATAATAAAGTCCATTGAAGAAATGGTTGGAAAGGCAAGTACATGATCTTGGGGGTATTAGGTTTATCAAGCCACCAGTGGATGGTAACCTTTAAAAGTGGATGTGCAGGAGCATGCACTCACATGGAAAAGGCACTGTGGACTGCTTTGGTGCATGGATCTTGTGATGTCCTTACATTCACTGCTACAGTATTCTTAACATTCAGGATTCCCTACTGTGGAAGCCCGTCGTTTGGACAGTATACCAAAGACTTCCTGTTGCATTTAAAGGTACAAACCAAAAAAATTCCAGTGTAAGGAAACACATGATAGCAGCTTCAATACAATGAAACTTCTTTAATATAACACAAAGCTTTCAGACATGCATCCTTCCTCAGTGTGAACAAACAGAACAAAACACTTCCTTTTCCTTTTATAATGAAGCTTAATTACATTACGTGACACAGCCAGCAATCAAACTCTTCTCTAAAACTTAAGACATTTCAAACGATGCATGAAAAATAAATCTCCCCAAACAGTTAATAGGTATAAAAACATCCAACTAGAACATACCTAAAAAATACATTCAAACACACATGAACAAGTTAATTTCCGTAAAGTTATCTGTTTCTTTTTCAAAACAGGTTTTAGGCTTACAGCCATATTCATTTTTTAGGTATAGCATCTGCTTGAGGCATTACTATCCACTTATGCTCATTATTTTCTAGCATATTATTATTGTCACCCCCTCTTCTGTTTTTAGGGACAACATTTATCACACTAAACTTAAGTGTGTTCATCACCCATTTCACCAATATGCTTTGTAAAAGCATTAGTGCCTACTGTTTGTCTGATATCTGACTTATGTTCAACAATACGCTCTTTACCTAGAAAATGGAAATCAAAGTCTAGATCAACTTTACTAGAAGTAGTGAATATAGTGACAGATAAAACAACTGGAATTGGGATCTTTAGAAAAGGGAAGGAGCAAACTGCATAGGAAAATGGGAATTGTGGGAAAAATACTCAACCAAAGCCCCTAAGGCAAAACAGCATGCCCAGCACACTAGTCATATGTGACTCGATAGGCATACTGATGTCCCACTTACTAAGCTGAATAAAGAGAAACTAACCGCCATATAACGCACGTACTCAGGTCCCTCAACAACAGGTACAAATTTGACTCTGTCATTGTACATGTGGGTGTGAATGACCTGAGACTAACCTCCCTGGACTACATGAAGAGAGACATGGAGGAGCTCTCAGATTATGTAGCCCAGGCGGGTACAGAGTGATACCACAGTACAAGCAGAAAATTATTGATTTCAACAATTGGCTAAGTTTCTGGTGTCATTCTAAGGGGATCCAGTATCTGTCTGCCTGGAATGACATGATTGACAGTCCTCGATGCTTTGCCGGAGATGGTCTGCATCTGTCACTCCTGGGCTTCCGGATACTGGCCAAAGCTCTTGCCACCCCTATTGTGCCTTTTTTAGGTGGTGTTCAAAGACCAACTTACCACTGTAACAGCTACAAACAAATGCAATCTGCGGGTCATGCTGCTCAACGCTAGAAGTCTAAATCTCAAAATGCACTCGCTCGAAGCACTCCTTAAAATGGAGAACATCGACATTTGTGCTGTAACAGAGACCTGGTTCAAGGTAGCAGAAAGCACCCCTGCACTACCAGGCTATAACTCATTCCACACCTTTCAGCCCCAGAACTTGGACTGAAGCTCCAAAGCTGGTGGTGTTTCCATATTCATAAAGGATGTACACACCTCCGGACTTGGTAGCCCAACATAATGCATCAGAGATGCTTCAGGTGCAGCTAACATTGGGTAAGACAGCGATTCAGGTCATAGCCTGTTATAGGTCCCCAACCATGTCCCAAGACACTCACTCCACATTCCTAAGCACCCTGGAGAATATTAGGGTTCAACCTAACACACTCATACTAGGTGACTTCAAGCTACCCCTCCATAAACTGGGAAAACTACTCATGTACCAATACACTTGCCCAATGTTTCCTGGAATTCATTAATTCCAATGCCCTGGACCAGCTCACTCTTACCCCCACTAGAAGTAGCAACATCCTAGACCTGGTCATCAGTAACATGGGCAACAGTTCTACACCAGTAGTCAACTCCTCACTGGTTAGATCCGACCACAAACTAATCACCTTGGAAATCCCCCAAGAAAACCACCATGAAGAACTTCTCCAAAGCTAACCTTGAACTCCTAAGAACAGAGGTGGCTAACTTCATTGCAGCCATGCATGCAAATGGAGAATAGTTGCATGACCGCCGAATCATACACCAGTGCACTGTACGAACACATACATAAATACATGGATCTCACCATACCCAATAGAACCAAGATGCTCTCCTCCAAAAAAAGGAAGCCAATCTGGTGGTTCCCCTGCCATAAGCAAACTCTGCAACAGGAGGAGGAAACGGATGTGGAATAAGGTGAAGTCCCAAGACTGGAAAAACTTGCTTATCAGCCTCAACAAAAAGTTGAGATCCCTCATCAAATCCTCTAAAGCTAGCTATGAAAACAGAATTGCAACAGATAGTAAAGACAACCACAAGGCCTTCTGTAGTTATGTAAAGAACCTCCATGGTAATACCCAGATTTGCTCTGAGCTACTGCACAATGGTATCTCCTATCCAGAGCCAACAGATATTGCCAATGTACTGGCCAACAAATTCGGTGCCAACTTTACCCCCCCCCCCCAAAGGACCAATCACAATAGCAGTAGATTGCTAGGCACCCAGTATTACTGCTGCACAGGTTAAAACAGCACTGGCCAAGAATACAGTTTCTGTGGGACCTGACAATATCCCTGGCTGTGGTCTACATGAACTACAGAGTGAACTGGCACCTCATCTGTGTGCCCTGTTTAGTCACAGCTTCAACTCAGGCTTTGTCCCTACCGAATGGCGCATTGCTGTAGTCATCCCTCTCCACAAAGGAGGAGCGACTACAGACCCTGGGAACTTCTTATTAGCCTGACAAGTCTGATATGCAAAGTTATGGAACACATCATCATGGACCTAATAAACAAGGATATAGGGAATTTCCAAACTCTGGATCCCACACAGTTTGGTTTTGTGAAGGGTAGATCATGCCTGCTCAACTTGGTCGACTTTTTTGAGTCAGTCACCAGAGCTGTGGATAAAGGCAAGGTGGTTCGTACAGCCTACTTTGATCTAACCAAGGCCTTTGATACCATTCCCCACTCAGGAATCATAGAAAAACTCACTAAGCTAGGCATCAACCCCTATATCACTAGGTGGGTTGCAAACTGGCTCACAGATAGAACCCATAGTGTGAAAGTAGCTGACTCCAAGTCAGACTGCTGACCAGTCATGAGTGGAGCCCCACAGGGATCGGTCCTGGTTTGTCTCCTGTTTGGTATCTACTTCTTAGAAGTCCAGTCCAACACGAAGGGACTGTCTGACAAAGTTCGCAGATGATTGCAAGTTTGGAGCCATTATTAACTCCCCAAGTGTTGACATCCTACAGAAAGGCCTCACGGAGACCAACGACTGGTGTCCGAACCATGGCCTTAAGCTCATTGCCAAAAAATGTGTTGTCATCCCCTTTGGGAAAAACCCAGTTCCCATGAACTACCACATCGATGTTAGTCCACTGAACACAGAAGGTGTTCATAGGTAGGTACTAGGCTATCGATCCAAGGGCCTATGTAAGCCTAACCAGCAAGGTTCCATGGCTAACGCCACCCAAGAAAGTTATGTTCCTGTGCCACTGTCGAGCAGAGACACAGAAGTGATCCCCGGGGTTTATTTCCTATTTCCCATCCACTCATCAAGATTTTTCTTGAAGAGTAGCAATGAAGAACTTTGCTTGACATAGAATGGTAGCTTGTTCCAGAGAATAGGAAGTCTCTGGGACAGGAATCTATCCCTCCAGCGTGTCCTGTTTATTGTGGTGACAAGGTTTAGGTCCCTAGAGCGTGTAGCTCGGAGAGATTGGGATTTCTTTAGGTGTAGCATGTCCAACAGCTCTGGGTTTGACATAGCTTTATATGTTAGGCAGAGATCACCTCAGAGTAGGCAATATGCTATGGAGTAAAGCTGGAGTTTTTTGAGGCGGTCAGTGTAGGGCATTTGTTTGAGGCCAGTAATCCTCTTTGTGAGGTACTTCTGTGGCCTTTCCAGCTGCTGCAGATGTCTTGTAAGGTACTTTCCAAAAAGGGCCTTGTACTCTATAATGGGTCTAATGAGTGTCTAGTAGAGGGGAACAATGACCTCTCTTTTTTCCTGGATGAGAACCCATTTTTGATGAGGTGCGCCACGTAGAAGGACTTCCTGACTACTGTGGTGATGTGACCATCAAAGGAGAGACTACTGCCCACCTGGGTCCCAAGGTCTCTTATCACGCATTCGGTGTTAAGTAGATTGCTGCCTATGTGGTAGTTCATGGGTACAGAGTTTTTACCAAAGGGGATGACACTGCACTTTTTGGCATTTAGCTTGAGGCCATGGCTCTGACACCAGGCATTTGTCTCGGTGTGGCCCTTCTGTAGGATGTCCACATCATTTGGGGACTTGACTATGGCTCCTAGTTTGCAGTCATCTGCGAACTTCGTTAGCCAGAGGCCTTCTGTGTTAGCCTGTACTTCAGAGAAGTAGATACCAAATAGGAGAGCTCCCAGGATGGAACCCTGTGGTACTCCACTTGTCACTGCTTTGAGGTCAGATTTGGAGTCTGCAACTTTTACAGTTTGGGTTCTGTCAGTGAGCCAGTTGGCAACCCATCTTGTGACGTAGGGATTTATACCTAGTTTAGTGAGTTTAGTTATAATTCCAGAATGGGGGATGGTGTCGAAAGCCTTGGGCAAGGTCAAGATAGGCTGTGTGAACCACCTTCCCTTCATCCTCTGCTTTGGTGACTGCCTCAAAGAAGTCGATCAGGTTCAGGAGACATGATCTGCCTTTCACAAACCCGAACTGGGTGGGATCCAGAGTTTGGCGGTTACCAATGTCTTTGTTTATGAGTTCCATGATGACATTCCATGGCCTTGCAGACCAGGCTCGTCAGGCTAATAGGTCGATAGTTCCCGGGATTAGTGGTGGCTCCCCCTTTGTGGAGTGGGATCACTGTTGCTGTGCGTCATTCAGTGGGCACAAAGCCTGATGCAAGGCTATTATTGAAGATGGTGCTTAAGTGGGGAGCCAGTTTGTTCTGCAATGTGTGTAAAATGCAGCCTGGGATGTTGTCCGGTCCCATGGATGCTGTGTTTTTGGCTTTAGAGAGTGCAGCTTTTACCTGTGTAGTTGTGATTACAGGGACTCTGCATTCTTCCTGTATAGATATGGGCCCTTTAGGGGGTGAGAGGGGGATAAAGTTAGCACTGAATCTATCTGCCAGGATGTTGGCAATATCAGTTGGTTCTCTAATTTTCGTGCCTTTCTGCTGCAACTCAGAGCAGAGCTGGGTGTTGCCATCTAGATTCTTGACATAGCTATAGAATGCTTTGTGGTTGTCTGTGGATTTAGTGGCAATTTTGTTTTCCTAGCTAGCTTTGGAGGATCTTATAAGGGATCTCAGCTTCTTACTGAGGCTGACCAGGGAGCTCCTCCACTCATGGGATTTTACTCTCTTTTGCAACAGTTTCTTCCTTCTGTTGTACAGTTTGGTTATGGCAGGGGACCACCAGTTTGGCTTCCTTTTTTGGAGGATAGCATCTTGGTTCTGTTTGGGATAGCACGATCCATGCACTCGTGTAAGTGCTTATAGAGTGCATTTGTGTAGGATTCAGCGTTATAAGAGATCTGGTAACACAGGTTGACGGCAACCTCTCTTTTGACCTCCACAGTGCCACTGTGGTCAGAAAGTCCTTCTATGTGGCACATCTCATTACTAAGGGTTTTGCATCCAGGAAGAAAGAGGTCATTGTCTCCCTCTACTCTTCCCTCATTAGGCCAGTCATTGAGTACAATGCCCCATTTGACATGTACCTCACTAGACACCTGCAACAACTGGAGAGGCCGCAGAAGTACCTCACAAAAAAGATACTAGGGCTTAAAAACTTGACCTATATGGACAGACTCAAAAAACTCCAACTATTCTCTCTCGTATCGCCTACTTAGAGGCAATCTCTGCTTGACTTATAAAGCCATGTCTGACCCAGCTCTGTTAGAAATGCTACATCTAAAGAAATTCCAATCCCTCCACACCA